>NC_135670.1:11660750-11699235 GCF_964188315.1 Podarcis muralis | reverse complement strand
GTTGGGGGGCCTTGGCCCCCACAGCCCCGCATAGATGGCGCCCCTGACTGGCATCATGGACCAAGGCATGTCTGGGTAGTAATCAGTTGGCCTGGAATAGCACTTCCATGCCCCAACATTATATAGTATAAAAAATAGTTGTTGTATTTGTATTTTGTATGCACGTGCCGCCTATAGTATTGCTCATCTTTTAGTAGAGTGGATTGGCTTTCTGAATATCTTACTGAATGCACATTTTATGGATTTTGTATTTATGTTTTTTATGTTTGTTTGTTTTAAATTTCTGTGTTATCCAGTTCAGCCCCTTTACAACTTCCTTTTGTATAATAGTAAAAAAAAATAGGGACTTCTGGGGGGAATTTCTGGAAGGTGCCAGTTTGTCCTGGATCTTCGGCAAGCAACATTTTTTTAGTTTTTTCTAACTAAAAAAAGCTGGTTTTACTTTTTGAAATATGGCAACCCTAAATAAATAATAATAATACATATCTGATTTTTTTGTCAGTTCCACATTGTTGGAAATCAAGGTATAAGTCTCAACTACTTATACTACTTAAATAAATATAAACATTCTAGCCAGTTGTGCTTGTCAACCCAAGGGCAAACGATCTGACCTCAATATCTTATTTCTAGAGGACCTGGGCAAAGAATGCTGGCAGAATGGAATCTCCTCCTTTTTCCTTAGCAATTTTCTCCCAACTCCTGAAGGGCACTCATTCCTGAACACCCTCACTCCCAAGGCTCTTAAACTCCAACCGTTCCTCTTTTGATTTCCATCAAATACCTGTCCAACATTTGGGTCAGGCTTCCATCACGTTCAGGCTTGTGTTCAGCCCAGGGCTGGAGGAGGAGGAGGAGGAGAGGTGGGAGGAAGCCTCAACAGGGGTGAGGCTGCCCCAGAGCTAAGTAAGGGATCCACGTGCTTCTCACCCCACGTTGCCGGGAAGGAGGGCGGCCTGCAGGCCAGATCTTGTAGCCTCTATAAAGGCCTGGGCTCCGAGCCAGCTTTGAATCCCAGATCTGAAATCCCATCGGAGCAGTCAGGCATCTCAAAGCAGGGATAAAGCAAGACACACATAACAATTAATGCCCTTTTTTCTGGTTGCCCTTTTCAGGGCCTAGCAGCTATTAGAGCCGGATTAACCATGATGCTATGTGGGGCCTCATTGTGTGGGGCAGGGCACTGCTTTGATTTAAATAGCTGGATTTTACTGAAGGTCTAAGAGCATCCATTTTGTTTATGGCACCAAACTTGTTGGAAACACAGCTAAAAGATGGTCGCCTTTTTAAAAGACGCTCCTGTACCTGTGTCTTTTACAGCAAGCTGGTATGTGGCAGCTATGTGGTTAGCCACACTTAGGGCAGGTGTTTAGGGGACCTTTGACTCACCAGATGTTGAACCACAATTCTCTGTGTCCCCGGCCATTGGCCACGTTTGCTAGGAGTACTAGGAGTTGCGGTTTAGCAACTCCTGGAAGGACAAAGGAACTTAGGGAAACCTGAGGTGGCCCTCCAGACCTCTCTATCTGGCCCTTGGGACTCTCTGCAGGCCTCACACCCTCCCCAGCCTCACACCAGCCCTGCCTTGCACCCTCCTTGGGTGTTCCTGCCTGGCTGCAATGCAACTCTATTAATGCTTCTTGCCAAGATGGACGATTGTGTGTGGGTGTAGTAGAAACTAGCCCACCATACAACGGTCACATTCACTGCTCTGCTCAGTGCTTTCTACCACTGGCCTGTGGCCCCCAGGTGGCTGCCCAGATGGGAATGCGGCCCTCAGGCTGAATAAAACTCCCTGTGCCTGACTTAGGGAAATTTCAGTCATCTTACAAAGCAGATGAAGGAGCTCTGCAAAAAGAGACAGTACAGTGGTACCTCGGGTTAAGTACTTAATTCGTTCTGGAGGTCCGTTCTTAACCTGAAACTGTTCTTAACCTGAAGCACCACTTTCGCTAATGGGGCCTCCTGCTGCTGCTGTGCCGCCGGAACACGATTTCTGTTCTCATCCTGAAGCAAAGTTCTTAACCTGAAGCACTATTTCTGGGTTAGCGGAGTCTGTAACCTGAAGCGTATGTAACCTGAAGCGTATGGAACCCGAGGTACCACTGTAATCCTATCTGATGCACAGAATTCCTGGTGACCCTATTTTTCCCTGCGTTAAATGCTGTCCTCCCCCAGTGTGTTTACACCATAAAATCTTCCTCCCTGAATTCCCAGAATCCTTCCTCCTCCTCCTGTTGTTGTTGTTGTGCTGCTCAATGTTATTCGGAACAAGCAGAAAGGCTGGGTCCTTGCCAGGCTGCGGAAAATGAAGCGGTATGTTATTGCCGCATGTTTATCTGCTTCTCTGATGGATGGTGGTGCACACTCCTGTTGCGTGATCCCGCCGAGACTCACTTGAGTTCACACAGATAAAGGCACTCTTGGCCAGAGAGCAACATGAGTCCTCTCTCTCTCTCTCTCTCTCTCTCTCTCTCTCTCTCTCTCTCTCTCTCTCTCTCTCTCCCCCCTCCGCCGCCCCCTACGGTTCAAAAAGAGCTGAATGCTTTGGCCACAGACCAGTCCACTGAGCTGAAACAGTTTGAAAAATGCTTGCTGTTGTAAACAAACTTTGAACTTTTTATCTGTGTCCGAGATGTTACCTTCCCAGCCGTGTTTGCCCCAGAAAGGCAAATGAGCTCCCTCACTTTGGCAACAACATTGCAGTTAGAAAACCTCATTGCCTCCCACTGTTTTGTAATCACCGTGGCTGGTTATTCCAGCACAGGAATCAAGCAGAGAATCCCAGGCAGTAAGATCAGGCTCTCAAATCAGACCTACTTCAGTTCTCATGCTTCCGCAGCCCCACCTTGCCAAGTGCGGAGAATCAGTACTGCAGAATTCAACCTCCTGAATTAAGAAACTCCAAGATTCTAGCCCTTAAGAATACGTACAATGATAGGCCTGAAACTATGCTGAGTTCAGATAAATCGCTGAGTATGATTTCTAATGGTCAAAGAGCAGGGCCATAATTTCCAGCATCGTTCTTCCCCCTTCTTGGGCCAACCCCGGAACTCAAGGTCCTTGGGCGCAGAACTTTGTTTGGCAGCAATTCAGGGCTTAAACTTTGGCCTCTGTTACTGCAGGACTGGAAGGAAAGGGAAAGAGTATCAACTGCTCTTAAACAGCAGTGTGTATGAGTCGAATCGGGGACGCGGGTGGCGCTGTGGGTAAAACCTCAGCGCCTAGGACTTGCCGATCGCATGGTCGAATCCCCGCGGCGGGGTGCGCTCCCACCGTTCGGTCCCAGTGCCTGCCAACCTAGCAGTTCGAAAGCACCCTTGGGTGCAAGTAGATAAATAGGGACCGCTTACCAGCGGGAAGGTAAACGGCGTTCCGTGTGCTGTGCTGGCTCGCCAGATGCAGCTTTGTCACACTGGCCACGTGACCCGGAAGTGTCTGCGGACAGCGTTGGCTCCCGGCCTCTTGAGTGAGATGGGCGCACAACCCTAGAGTCTGGCAAGACTGGCCCGTACGGGCAGGGGTACCTTTACCTTTACCTTTATGAGTCGAATCAAGCTCAAGAGGCTTTGGTTCCAATTCCAGCCCAGTTTGCATTGAAGTTGCATATACACCATACAGCAGCACACACCCCTCACAATAATCCTAGGAACTTGATATTTTATCTGTCAGAGCTACAATACCCAGCACCCTTAACAAACTACAGTTCCCAGGATTCTTGAGGGAGGTGTGTGCTTTACACGTATGGTGTGTACATAGCCTCAGTCTGTCCTGCATGCCCCGTGGAACCACATCTGTCACAATCACTTAGATCTTGTCTGCGCTATACATTTAAGGCAGAATCATATCGATTTAAACAGTCATTGCTTCCCCAAAGTATTCTGGGAACTGTAGTCTGTTAAGGGTACTGTTAGGAAGCCCCTATTCTCCTCACAGAGCTACAATTGTCAGAGTTCCCTGGGAAGAGAGATTGATAGCTAAACCACTACTGGCAGCTCTTTGAGGGGAGGAAGGGTCTCCTAAGACTACTCTCAGTACTCTTAACAAACTACAGTTCCCAGGATTCTTTGGGGGAAGCACTGCCTGTATAAAGTGGTACTGCTTTAAATGTATCCTGCAGATGAGGCCTTAGTGTACCACTGCTGTGCTGACTGCAGAGGCTGCGAATCACACGCAGGGCGGGCCTAGTGCCAGGGAAGCAAGCAATCCGAGAACCGGCTGTGCCGCCAAAATGCTCTAGTTCTCAGAATCAAACAATAATAAAAACCCAGAACAGATGTGACATTTCCCTCCTCTCCCCGTGCAGTGAAGGCTTAATACAGTCGCAGACACCCAAGGAATGGAAATCTGGGGGTTGGTCATCGGTCCCACTTTGTGCAGGTCTCTATCTGAAGATCACCCCCTTGATTGACAAATAGTCAATCAGCCACCTGGCTAGCTTCAAGGTGCTGGGTTTGGTGTGTAAAGCCCTAAACAGCTTGGGACCAGGATACCTGAAGGATGGTCTCACCTTTTTCAGCCAGAGCATGCCAGAGTACACTTCAGGCACTTCTCAGGTGGGCGCCATTACAAGCTGGTGCTCCCCCTGCCCATTTCTTGCCTTTACATACGTCTGAGAAGCCCCAAACGAACATTTAAAGCCAAAATGGAAGTTGGCCCGCATATGAGAGTCTACACTTTTTAAAATATATGACTCCACCTAGCTCTTAGCCTCTCCTAGCCATGATTGGTCAAGCTACAGCACGGGGCCAATTTGTATTTCCTTTTCTGTCCCCGTGTAGCAGTGTCGGGCTTTAAGCTTTCGAGCCAGGCCTCTACTATTGCACATGCGCACGTTTGCACGAGGGCCCTTCTGAGCTGCCCTAGCCACCCGCCTGAATCTAAGAGAATGAGGGAGGCGGGGGCGCATTTATTTGACCTGCACCAGAACTAGGGGTGACCCCAAACCAGCTAGGGAGACAGCTTGCAGTAGTTTTTAGCATTCCGTGAGTGGTGAACCTGGTTGTTGTCAAACCTGCATCTGTTCAGGGCTGCCCCGAGTCGCCCGGCCACTTGCTGTAACAACTTCATGGTGAGTTCTAGCACCATTTTTCTTGGAAAAAAGCACTGGTCTCACTGCATACCCAACTAACCACTGCACTCCGCAGGTGAGGGCCTCCTGCAGATACCATCTTATCAAAAGATTGATGCCACACAATGTAGGAATCTGGCTTTTAGTATCATGACAACCACCTCTTGTTAAATATTAGACAGACGCCTGCTGAAGACCTTCCTCTTCCAACAGGCCTTTTAAGCAGAGGACTTTCCCAGCCTGTAGCCTCGTTGGAACTGTTTGCAAAGGTGTTTGAACTGTTTTCTTGTTTGTGTGTTTGCCACCCTGGGCTCCTCGGGGAAGGAGGGCGGGATATAAATTGAATAAATAATAAATTGAATATATAGTAAAAGGAAGGAGAGTAGGTGCTGGAGGGCCCTTGAAATTGCTCATCAACAGCACCTCAAGAGCTGAGCAAGCAGGCACACACGTTGCTTTATCATAGCTTTTCCCACCATGTTGAGAATTGTATTTCCAAACCCTCCAACATGCTGAGTCCCAAAACTGGGATGCACATCTTACTGTCCATGCTCCTGTGTGATTCACATGACCCGCATGAGATCACGGAGCCCAAAATACACACTTTTTCAGGGCCGTGCTTTCACACCGTCTAAAAATGTATGTTTGGGGGCACTGTGCGAGGTTGCGGCCCCGAAAAAAGTGCTAGTTCTAACACAATGTTGGACTTACAAGCCAGCGTTCCAACTCATCACTATCTGTAGCTGATGCTTCTTCAATTAACATCCACCTTAGCTAGGTAAGACCTGTGTCCACTTGGTGGTCTGATCAACCATCCAGTGTATTTTAAGATTTGAATGTGTATAAGCATATCTTCTCTATTGTTAATGAGCAGCCTGTGAGCTGATGTTGCTTTCAAATTTTTAGAAACAAACAAACAAACAAACAAACAAACAAACAAACAAACAAACAAACAAACAGCACAGTTCTGCAATCAGTGAAGTTTTTAAGGTCCAGTCTGCCATTTTGATTCAAAATGGCACCCAACTGTATCAAAACAGAAATGAAAACTGGCTCCTCGATCTCAGGAACCATCTCACAAAATTTTGCTGCAATATCTTAAGAAGTGTCTGAATGCATAGCAAACTGACAAACAACTTTTCAAAATTTGCTAATTTACTGGCGTTAGGGATGCATGTCCCAATGACATTTTATGTTGTAATAAAGCATTCAAAATGATTTCTGAGTCGTCTTTCTTGACTCAATTAAGCTATCTCCACTGGTCTTTTGGACAATTAAAAACATGTCAAACTAAGTAAAAAGCTGTCCAGGTTAACAGTATTTGCACTTGTTGTAATGAGTAAACAAAATAAATTGGAAAGGAAAGAGAGATGGAAAGATCTGCAAGTTTGAAACTGGACAAACAGAAACCCTATGTTAAAATGAAATCTACAAGTCTTTGGGGTTTCTTGGGAGGTCTGGAAATACCACGGCAATTACTGAGCATGTGTAAAATAAAATAAAAATCAATGGAAAGGAGGCTCATTATTTCTTTGGAACGATGTACCGCAAGATCACATCCTTGAGCCAGGTGACCCCATCAAGATAAAAAGTGAGGCAGCTGCTCTCAGTGGAAGATTTCGGAGTGGTGGTTCTCATACACAAACACTTAACTCAGAGCAGGCTAGGATTACATGCTGAATGGATAAGAGTTCAACGAGGGCATCCATCTGGGTGCCTGTCTCGGATGTCAGGATATTCAGTTCCTTGGTACAGACATACTGTACTGGGTCAGATCTTGGCTAATCTGGGTGTATTCCATATGGTGGTAGCTATAAAGGGGCTTCTCTTACCCTATTGCCTGTGATAAATGGGAGTGAACATGGCACCTTCTGAACATAGTTAAGAGCCTGGCAGCTGGATCCTCCCAAAGACCCATCTAGTCCTGCATCCTGTTCTCACAGTGGCCAAAGGGATGCCCCAATGGGAAGCCCACCAGCAGCACATAAATGCAACAGCAACTCTCCCCATTTGTGATTCCCAGCAACTGGTATTCAGAGGCGCATCACTGCCCCCAACAGTGGCGAGAGAATATCACCATCAGGCTTAGTGTCCACTGATAGCCTTATATTCCATGACTTTGTCTAATCCTCCTTTAAAGCCATCCCAGTTGGTTAGCCATCAGTGCCTCTTGTTGGAGCAAACTTCACAGTCCCAAGTACATGCTGTGTGAAGAAAGTACTTCTTTTTGTTGTCCGTCCCCTGGTTCTGGTATTATGAGGTTTGGGGGTAGAGAAACCTTCTCCCAATCCACTTTCTTTATACCATGCATAATCTTAAAACTCCTCTCTATTTTAAACACCTACTGCATGCAAAACAGTGGCTCTGCCACTAAGCTGCAACCTCTCAAACTTGCCTGGGAGTCTCTTCCCTCCATAGCTCAGGGGTTTTGCAAGAAGATGATCCCTGGTTCAATCCCCGGCATCTTAAAATTATAAGGCACAACAGAGTGGGGGCAGAGTTCAAGATTCATAACTCACATTGCCAAATGCTCCCTCCTATCCTAAGAGCAATATTCCCAGTACATTAAAAAACCTAGCAGATCAGGGAGGCAGCTAGGCTTACAACCCTTTTCCTTGGTGTACTGGGTTTCTCTTTGCGAGGATTTAGCTCCATTTGTAGAGCATCTGCTTTGCACAATGACATCTCCAGGTCAAGCTGGGAAAGATGCTCTGCTCTGGAGAGCCGCTGCCAGTCAGTGTAGACAGAACTGAGCAAGACGGACCAAGGATTTGAGACAGCATAAGGCAGCTTCTTATGTTTCTTCTCCCTAATCTGAGCGACTTGCATCACCTTGACTCCAACTGGACCTAAACGCTTTCAGCAAAATGCTTTGGTCGAGGTCAGAGAGACTTGGGACTTTGGCCTAGTGTTAAGGCTAATCCAGCAGTATTCTTCCACAGCTTCCTAGGGAGGGGCTGCACTGAAACCCCGGAACAATTTAAAATAAAATAAAGGGTGGTTTATTTTGTGGGGTAGGGGAAGGAGAGGAGGGGGTCCGAAAGGCTCTCTCAAGGCAACTGAGCCACCCAAAATGGGAATGTGATGTAGCAGGAAGGGGGGAGGGAGTTGCTGCCATTTTCCAGAATGGAAAGGACAGGGAGAAGAAAGAGAAAACATATGGTTCTTAACTTGCATACTGTTTAAACTGGGGTTGGGATCCTCGGGTTTGAAGGCCAAATGCGGCCCTCTAACCCTATCTGGCCCTTGGAATTCTCTTCACGCCACACCCCATCTCCAGCTCTGCTTCAAACACCCTTGAGTGTTTTTGCTTGGCTGAAATATGCCTCTGAACTCTGGCGATACCTTGTACTTGTCTGGAAGGAGGCAGGGCCATAGCTGGGGGTGGCGAGGTGGGCCCTGCCAGGGGCACCAGGCAATGGAGCGGGCGCAAAACCGACTAAAAATGTCCATAAATATCGATTATTGCCTCATAAGAAATGGTTTTAAATAGAGGGTGAATTGAATGGGTGGGAGGGGGAGGAGAGGCAGAAAGAGCTACTTTGTCTGTGGCTTGGGGGTGCAATCTGGAAGGTTCTGCCAGGGGCGCAAGATCACCCTAGCTACTGGATGGAGGACAGAGCACCTCTGGATGGAGGACAGAGATGGGAGCATGCCTGAAGAAGCGAGCCTGTTGTACAAAGCTAACATCTACATTAATTGCTCCAGCCATTTTTGCCTCTGGCCCCAGTCACCACTGCTATGTGGGCCTTGGAAAGATGCACAGAAGGGAATGCGTCCCTGGGCCTGAAAAAAGGGTTCCCCACCCCTGTGCTAAACCAACAAGGTTAGATTGCTTGACAGACGACCCAGGTTCAAATCCTCCACTTAGTCATGAAGCTTACTGGGTGGTCTTGGGCTGGTTACTCCCTCCCTTCCTCTCTCCACCTAACCTACCTCACAGGGATGTTGTGAAGCTAAAAAGAGACGGGGGGGGGGGCTGTTTGCTGCTGGGAGCACCTACAAGACCCCTGTCTACTATTTTATGATTTTTTTGAGAAGTGGCAAGAAAAATCCTTATAATTAATAATACTATCAAATTGGGTTTCCTATATATGTTAAGAGAGGAAAAAGAGGGTCGGGTGATTAAAAATGGACCCAACATGAAATCCATTGGACAGAGGCCCACAAGGTTATTATTTCGCAAGCCATAAAACGGCTTGAACAAGGGGCTTAATCAACTGCCTCCCCCTGAGCATGCACAGAGTGCCACACTTCTGAGAGCGGGGGGGGGGGGGCTTTAGTCTATCGTCGTTGCTTTTAGAAATTAATGCAAAAGAACTGGGTGGGGAGCGGAAGGGGAGGCTGGCTGAGAATGAGAAACACAAGGTTAGCAGGGGCTTCAAAAGCTACTTTCGGAAGCGGCAGACAGTTACCTCGTCTCCCCTCCTTCTCTAGCTCTCTCCTTCCCAGCCGCATGTCCGGAGTCTCACCGCCGCCTAGCTCCCCTTTCCACACGGCAGCCATCTTGATGCCACTAAGGCCAACATGTTTCCATGGCAACCAGAGCGGCCAAGGAAGCTTCTGCTCAAGCGGGAAAACAAGACTTGGCAGTGGCTGGTGGGACCACACCGAAATGGAAGAAGACAGGAGACAATTGTCAACTTTGGCTGGGCCCCTCTCCCCACAACACTTGGGGAGGGGGGGGCAGACAGAAATTCAGCAGGTGAAATGATCATGGAACGGGAAGGCAGTGACAGGGAATGGGGGGCACATGAACTTTACTGTTCAGTGTCTATCACATTTCCTCAGAGATAGGGAATCTCAGGCCCAAGGGCCAAGTGTGGCCCTCCAGGCCTCTCTGTCTGGCCCTCAGAACTCTCCCCATGCCATACCTCACCAGCCCCATTTCCCATCATGAAGGTGTCTGCCTGGCTGGAATGTGGCCTTGAACTCTGATAATGCCTCCTGGTTGTATGGATGGAGGATACAGATTGCTGTGTGTAGAAGCTACTTTACTCTAACAAAAGTCAGGTTTACATTCATTGTTCCTTTCACTTTTGCCTCTGCCCCCCCCCACTGGCAGGTGGCCCTCAGAAGGCTGCCCAGAAGGAAATGTGGCCCTTGAGCTGAAAAACGGTTCCCCTCCCTTGCTCTCCCTGTTAAAAAGCACAGGAGCCTCTCCAGAAATAAAGGTGGCAACTCTACAAAGGAGAAATTCAATGATCTCCAGTTAAGGCAGGATGAGTTCCTGGAGATCAAACAAGCAGCCATCACAACCACCATAATTCTTGCTACCAAGACACAAGCACACATTTCCCACCCCCCTCTGTCATCCCAAAGATTACAGAGAAAAATGTACTGTGAATGCAGCTGGGGTGTGTTGGGAGGTACGAAAAAACCCTGCAAAAATCAGGTTGGTGCTTTCTAGATTTTTAAAAAACAAGCTAATCAACTCAGGATCCAGGGCAACTCTGTGCAATCTCAGTCTCTCTTTCTCTCATTCCCCCCCCCCCTCTCTCTCTCCAGATGAGCTTCCATTTACCCCAAAACATCATGCATCAATTGTCTTTTTCAAAGCACAGAAGGGCTAAGAAGCCATTTAAGAGCTGCTTCTAGGCCTGGGATCTGTCGGCCGGATGTGGCCAGTCCATCTTTCTCCATCTGCACAACAGCCCAGGATGCAGGACGGGCCCTCTCCTGCGCCTTTTCCCTCTAGCAGTGCTGTGCCTCACAGCTTGCGATAGGCGCCAACAGTGATGTCAAAAAGCTTTGTGTTGGTGATCCGTCCCTGTTTGTCCAACAGGAAATAGAAGGCTCTCCCCTTAACCTTGAGTGGCATCATCGCCGGCACCTCCGTACGATGGGACATGCAGGAAACATGGCGAAGAGGGACCGTGAAGGACGAGGTCCAGCCCAAGGGGTAATAGGTGGTAAAGGTCACCTCCTGCCCACCTCGGTGCAGCAAGATCCGGCTCACAGAGCGTCGGGAAAAGACAAAACCTGCCGCCAAGATCAGAGAACCTGCAAAGGAACAGAGCAGGATGTCAAGTCGAGCTGAGATAACCAAGTGGTCAGGCTACTGCAATGCCTGATAAATCCTAAGGCTGCCTTGGGAGATGGTTCAGAAATGGCAGGTGGTTCAGAATTCAGTTGCTGGGTTTCTGACTAGGAAATTTAATCATCATGTACTAGCGCTTCGCCAATGCACATGCTCCTACTCTGGTTTTGGACCCGATTCAAAGAGATTGTGACCTTCAAAGACCTTCATGGCCCAGGTGCTTCTGCCAGCTGAGCTGTGACAGACCTATGTCAAGGAAAGGCCTGTTTTGTGGTAGCAGCCACCCTGTGCAATTTCCCACAGAAACTGGACTTGCGCCTGCTTTGATACATTTGGGTGCCTGTGTCAACCTGGTGCCTTAATGGATGTTTCAGACTACGCCTGCCCCAGTCATGGATGTTGGATCTGATCCTTGGTCCTGGTTATAAGCCTGAGTTGGGCAGGGAGTGCCTTATTTTTATTGGGTTGTATCCGTGTTAATTCTACTCAGAGTAGACCCCATGAAACAAAGGAGCATGGCTGAGGCCTCATCTGCACCTTATATTTAAAGCAATATTATGCCACCTTAACAGTCATGGCTTCCTCCAAAGAATTCCAGGGCCTGCCATTTGTTAGTGGTGCTGACAGTTGTTAGGAGACCCCTATTCCCCACCACAGAGTTACACTTTCCAGAGTGGCTTAACAATCAATCCTTCTTTCCAGGAAACTCTGGGAATCGTAGTTCTGTGGGGGAAATGACAGGGGAGGTTTCCTAACAACTCTCAGTACTGTTAACAACTACAGTTCCTGTTTAAAGTGGTAATGATACTGCTCTAAATGTATAGTGCAGATAGGGGCCTTAAAAAGGTAAAGGTAAAGGTACCCCTGCCCGTACGGGCCAGTCTTGCCAGACTCTAGGGTTGTGCGCTCATCTCACTCTATAGGCCGGGAGCCAGCGCTGTCCGCAGACACTTCCGGGTCACGTGGCCAGCATGACATCGCTGCTCTGGCGAGCCAGAGCCGCACACGGAAACGCCGTTTACCTTCCCACTAGAAAGCGGTCCCTATTTATCTACTTGCACCCGAAGGTGCTTTCGAACTGCTAGGTTGGCAGGCGCTGGGACTGAACGACGGGAGCGCACCCCGCCGCGGGGATTCGAACCGCCGACCATGCGATCAGCAAGTCCTAGGCACTGAGGTTTTACCCACAGCGCCACCCGCGTCCCTAGATAGGGGCCTTACTTAGATAAATTAATTTCGATGGATCTATTTGGGGGTAGAACTTGGTTGGCTACAACCCATGGATCTGCAACCCACAATATTACGTTTGGATACATTTTCCTGCTGTGCCCCACATACTATCTGCCACCAACAAGAAGCAAACCTACAATTTCATGAAAGTAAGATTGCAATTTATATTGTAAACTTCTCGAGGTTATGAGTTCAAGCCCCATGCTGGCCAAAACGATTCCTGCATTGCAGGGGGTTGGAATAGATGACCCTCGTGGTCCTTTCCAATTCCACAATTCTATAAGAACGAAGAGCAACCAATGCTAATAAGTAACCCCGGAGGAGGAGCGGGCAGCGCAATCCAGCCCTTCCTTACCCACGGTCAGGCAAGACGCAGTGAAACCGAAGCGCCACTTGTTGGAGCTCAACTGTATCGTGGCTCCTCCCGGTAGAGTTGGCAGAGGGCGCTCCCCATGCTGGGGATCCGGCTCTGGCCGGCTCGCCCTAACATCCCGCAAGCCGTGGAAAGCGAAGTGTGCCAGATACGCCCAGAACACGAACTGGCCGGCGCAGAACAGCCCGAGAATACGGAAAAAACGGCCTCGATCGTGCTGGAAAAGCAAGACATCCCGGGGCACATTAGTATCCAACGGGAAGGCGGTCTGCACGCCCCGGGCGCCCCATCGCCGAGGCAGCTCCGCGCCGGGAGCCCTTTGCGCGCCCCAGCTCCAAAAGCGCACAGGACCCGTGAGGCCCCAGAGCCTCCAAACCCCGCAGCTTCCAGCTCCCCCACCTGCCAGCCCCCCGATCCGCAGCCCAGCTCGCCATGTGCAGTGCAACATTCTTGAACCGCTTTTGCCAAGGTCAGCTGCAGCCCAAGAGGCTCATGGGAATTGTAGTATTTCTCCCCTCCCTTTTCTTTTTAACCCACTTCCCCTTCTCTACAGTCATAGGCGGATGCTCGTTTCGGGCGCCATCTTTGGGGAGGGCAGCCTTAGCTTCCGGTCAGTTACCAAAACTGGCAAGGCTGAGGAAGTGCACGATACCTTGAAAGCACATACTTTCCCCTAGAGAATTGTCAAATTGTGAAGAGTGCAGTTTGTGGAGCGCCAGGAGCTGCAACAATCATTTTAAAAAGAGACTACATGTGTTGTGTACAGAGGATAGGTGACAAAGATGGAGAGGGATCTAGAGACCCAAACTCTAAGAGGAAAGGTTGAATAAATTAGGTCTGTCCAACCTGGATGACAGATTAAGAGTTGATGAAACCTGAAGAGCTATTGTAGAGGCCAGGATGAGTAAAAAGGAAGTCTACATTCACTACGCCTGGCATAAATCACAGAGCCAATTTATTTTCTGTTGCTCAGAGGGTAGGACCCAAACTGACAGGTTCGAATTACAAAAGGATTTAGACTAAGAAAAAATTGTATATAAATTTTGTTTAAAAAATGAAAAATAAAATTTAAAAAGGATTTAGACTAAAAGTGGATAGCTATCTATCAGGATTGTTGTAGCAGTGGATTCCCTGCACTGATAAAGGGTTTGGACTTGAGTTGTGAGTCCCCTTCCAACTAATTCTGGTCACCTAAGCACAATTCAGGGTTGGATAACACCCTTCTCCATCACAGTCTTAAAAAATAAAGCTTCGTCCAAGACTCCTGGGTCACTGAGTGACATCTCTGTATGTAACACGGAGCAGGGGATCTTGCAGATCTCCAGGGCTGCAAGAGGAGCCATCTTCCACAGGGAAGAAATTAATGATAACATAACCTTGCTCTCCTTTTCAGAGAAAGCAGGATAAACTCAGGTCAGGAGGCCAAAGCATTAGAACCTCCCTACACACTTCTTTTTAAAGTACAATGGTACCTCAGGTTACATATGCTTCAGGTTACATATGCTTCAGAGGTTACAGACTTCGCTAACCCAGAAATAGTGCTTCAGGTTAAGAACTTTGCTTCAGGATGAGAACAGAAATCATGCTCTGGCGGCGCGGCAGCAGCGGGAGGCCCCATTAGCTAAAGTGGTGCTTCAGGTTAAGAACAGGTTCACGTTAAGAACGGACCTCTGGAACGAATTAAGTACTTAACCCGAGGTACCACTGTAATAGAAGATTGTGAAAGATGGGAAGGTATGCTTATTTACATAATTTGTACATTTGACAGAACTTCCACAAGTATAAGTCGTGCATGACAAAAACAGGGGGGGGGGGGGAATCCACATAGTAAAAGGAAGTGATCTTATCTCTAGTTTAAAACACCATCACATGAATGCGCACCATGGTTTTAATAACAATTTTACTAAACACAGTGTTTTCAAGAACTACAGGCAGAAAAGAAACACGGAAGCTACAGCTTGCTAGGTGTGCAGACCCCAAAGCTTCCTCTCATTTAAGCAGTGAGTGACAGCAAATCCGACGTCCTGCAAGGGCTGTGCTTCAGAGGCCATCCATCCATACGGGGTCTCACATACCTAAAGTCCTCTAAAGCAACCTAGAACTAGGAAACCCACTCTCTCTCTGGCACCATCAGGATGATCAATTGTGCCTCAAAGGACACAGGGGTGGGTGCTGCTGCCGCCTCTTCCTTTTGCAGGTTGGAGGTTTACCATTCCCCCTGCCCTCTAGGGATATAACCCTTGTTGCATGTTGAGAACTACTGACTACTTCTTACTCTAGGCACATACAAGACTCAACTCCCAAGTCGGTAGCAGCGGAGGGGGATGCTAAAAATCAGCTTTTCAAATTAAAAGGGAGGTGGGAGAACCCAGAAACGATCCAAGTGCCTTTCCTCCAAATTTCCACGGTCGTCAGTGTCTGTTAGAAAATCAGTGTACACAGCAATTCTTCACGCCATCTGCCGCTGCAGGCAGGAGGTGCTGCCTCTTCCACAAGGGCCTGTTTTCACTGCTTTTGCCCACAGTCCAATGGCAACACGGACAGGTGCAGCCTTCACAGTCACAACAGGGTAGGAGTCTCTTTAATTTACATAGTGAAACTTTCATTTATTTACAAAACAAGAACCCAAAGGATAAAACGCTGCTTGGCTGGCTTTGGTAAGGGCAATGGTGGCAAACGCTCAGTTGATGAACGCCACTTCTGGGATCTTCCCCTCAGCCTAGAAAAGGAAGAGTAAGAAGTTAACAGCAACCACCTCTCCTCCATGTCTGGTTCTAACAAGGAGACTGAGACAAACACGAAGCTGTCAACAGAACCCAGGGGTTTTCCCCAGGCTCACAGGGTTGTGATAAAAAAGTTTTCCCAAATCCGGACTTGACTCCTCTTCCAAAGGTCAGTTAAGAGGCCAGTAAGGGGACAAAATATTCTGAGGACAGTCACCCGTCCAAAGGCAAAGTCTGCTACATATCAGCTTCTCATTACTGCACTATGGGTGAAAAGCAAAAGAGCAGAAACCAACAGCAATGGTTTCTGGATTCTCTCGCTTCAAATAACTCTGAATACACACATCAAGGCATATTACATAGGGGATGGCTTTCCTTGCAAACTTCCTCTGGGGGAAAACATGACCCTCAAATACGGCACATCAGACCCTGAGAATGAAGGAAAAGCCACCCAGGCTTCTCCCCTGTAACAGAACTGCAGTGCAGTGCAAATCCATCCCAGCCATCACTTTCTGTCTCCAGTTCTTAAGCCTGGCAGCAGGTTCTGGTGGTCTCACTCTAGAAAGGCACTAGGGCACTCACCTTGAGCTGGGTAAAAACCTGGGCTGCATGAGCGTAGTTCCAATCATTGTCCAAGAGGCACCTGGGCAAGGGTAGGGGGAGATGATAAAGCAATGAGGCAGCAGCCTAACCTAATCTCATTTTTCCTCCCTGCCCCCCACCCTGATCTCAAGACCATCTCCCACTCCTTTTTCCCAACTGCCAGCCCCCAGCAACTCCAGACTCACTTCTGAGACCACTCAAGATTCATGCCCGACTGCAGTGAGAAATTCTGCAGCATTTCCTGCTGCTCTGCCGTGAGCGTGGGTACCGGGCTGGAGGAGGGCGTGGGCGCTGGCATGACGAAAGCTTTGCGGATTTCCTTGTTGGTGGCCTTACGAATGAATAGCTGATCATTCACAATGCACAGCCTGCAGAGGAGGGGAAAAGAGCCAGGAGTGGTTAATGGAGGGGCTGCAAGTCTACACCCAACATAAGGAGGAAATATTGAGGGTAGAGTAGCCAGAATGCTTTCACCTTCTACCCTTTCAGTCTGAGACCTGACTATTCCTGGCCACCCCTCTGACGGCAAGCAGAGGTTAGGATCTGCTAATGCATACAACAGAACCTCCTACAGCTTGCTTGCTTGCTTGCTTGCATCTCTTGCCAAGCACTGCAGGATGCTCCCATAAATAAAGGAGCAACAGCTAGACACTATACTTGCTTCTGCCTTCACCAAGGAGAGAAGGTCACCATATTCTAACAGTAGTAAAAAGTGTGGCAAATATTAGAAGTGCATCTAGCCAATGTTCAGTAAAATGGGTCCTGAAGTCAGAGAAAAAAATGGGACACACCAGCATGATGTTTTCTTTGAACCATGCTCCCACTGTTCTTGTGGAAAGTCAACTACAGCAAAAAGGAATTGTCGCTAGATTCGACAAGTGGCAATCAACCTGTCTTGATGGCCTGGCTTTTAAAACTGTGCTGCAAGGAACCACTTTAAAATTTACTGAGAATATATATTTTGGAACACTGTAACTGTTAAGTAAGGCATGACTAATCTGTCATCCCCCTGCTTCTAAACATTAACATGCTTTCTGAAAATGCCAAAATCAATGCTAGCCCCACATCTTTTGCAAGAATTGTGACACAGGAAGCTGCCTCACACCAAGTCAGACTGTTGGGTCTAGCTCAGTATTGCCTGCACTGACTTGCTTTACTGCACTGACAGCAGCTCTCCAGGGTTTCAGGTGAGAGTTTTTCCCAGCCCTACCTGGAGATACTGGGACTAAGTCTAGGACCTTCTGCATGCAAAGCAGATGCTTTAGCACTGAGCTAGGGCCCTTCCCCAACCAGCGCCAGGCTGTCCCCTAGAAATTATGCTCCTCTATTAGCTGTCCAATCCCCCAATGCCTCCAGCACATGGGCTATTTTTAAAAACCTTTGGCGTTCCCAGCTCCTGACAGACATGACTGCTAAGGCTCTGTCTCTCATCCCCCTATAAATATTTCAACATCCTCCCAATACCTGCCCCTTTCAGAGACACACCTGTCTTGCAATCCCTGGATTTGTCAATGCCCTGAAGCTCATAACCCTTACCCATTATTGCCAGCAGGCACAACGATGAACACACGGGTGAAGGCGCGCACCGAGTCGCGACACTTGCCATCCACTGTAGAATTTAGAAAGAAAGCGCAGGTTAGAGTTTTCAAGAAGGGGCACTGGGTGCTGCAAGTCTTCTGGCTTTCCCACTGTTCAGGATGTGTCACAAAGCAGGCTTTTAACAGCACACTCACCTTCCTTGAAGACCCCATTGACGGTGAAAGACAGCAGCGTGTTCTGCAATGAGAAAAGAAGGGTCTCAAGGCCAAAGAGATTGTGGCAGCAACCTACACAGATGTTATATACATCGTTTAACATCAAGATGTATACCCCGCCTTTCTGTAATGAAATACTCACAGCCGCTTACAAGATAAATACACAGCAATAGAAACAATTATAATCATGCCAACTGAAAACAAGCTAAAAGGACTGAAACAGTAGCAGCATAAAAAGAGATCTATGGATGGTTTTCCTGGAAGTAAATTGCCTTTATCGAAAAGTGAGCAGCAATGGGGGGGGGGTATGTATTTATGGGGAGGGGATGTAATCATACTTTGTTCCAGATTCCAAGATTTCCAGCTGAACAACACATATTTTGACTTTCTGCATAGAGGTAGCAATTTTTCTCAGCTCCCACTGGTTACCAGGGGCAAGTCAAATCTCCGCCCAACCAACAACCCATTCCTCATCTTTCTTGTTGCCTGCCCACTGACCTCACCTACTCCTTGAAAGGCGGTAAGTGCTTGGCCAGTTCCTTCTCCCCTGACTCACCGTTTGGGCACAGACGTCCACAATAAAGGAGTTGATGTCATGCTGAGTCTTCGGGAGCTCGCTAAGGAAGGCCACGACGTTTAGCTTTGTGTGCTTGAGGAGCCTGAAGCGCATGGCTGGGGGCAGAGAGAGCAGAGGGAAGGTCAATTACTACCTTCACTGAAGTAAACCCAAAGTGGAGAAACCAGCAGCAGATACGTGTGTGTGTGTGTGTGTGTGTGTGTGTGTGTGTGTGTGGTGGGGGACAATCCACTAATGTAGGAGCATCTGCCCCAACCCTAAAAAATAAAAAAAAACCACTGCTCTTGTTCCAAAATAGCCAACAATACAGTTTATTCACTTTAATCAGGGGCTTTTCTGTTATCCTCTTCCACAACTGGACTGCTACGAATGAAGGGCTTCAGTGTGGATTTGAGCGTTGTCCCAAATCCTTTCACCATTCAGCTCCCCTCTTTTGTGCACTGGGGTCCCAACCTCCGCAGCAGAATCACTGTGCAGGGCCCATCTCCCATGAAACACTTTTGATTACACACTGTCCATAAAAGAGTCTGTAGCCTTGTACACCCACCCCACCCCCGCCACTGGTCATTACTTACTGGGATCCTTAAGCTTCTTCACATTCCTGCTGTTCTTGAAGTATTCAGCCAGAGTGCTCCTGCAGACAAAACAGGAACATAAATGCCTACCCGTTTCCCCAGGTCTTTCTTTACATAGCAGGAGGTGTATACTTGGCTGCAGTGGGCAAAATGTTGGGTTTGGAGGCAGCGTGCCAAGGGTTAAATCCCCAGCTGGCTCCAAAGTAAAGCAAGCAGCTCCATGTACTTTCAACCTAGTCTCTCTCTTGGTAGGAGGATTTTGAAAAAAGTAAGCTGTCCTCTGAACAGTCTAGTTAGATTTATTTATCACCAAATCTTCTTGCCAATCAACACAATGCAACCAAATGTATGGCATCTTACAAAAAGATTTCATGCTTGCAAAGCGTGAAATACTTGAATGGGAGGCATGTGCAAGATCCACACACAGCTCTTTGAATCTCCTTGTGACTAATACAAGCAACTCTTGTTTGCTTAGTATAGGTTGCAAAATGCCCCACATCTTGGCACAGAAACTTTAGACAGGGTGCACACAGCCTGTCTCACACCATGTCACACCAAAACCAAAGCACAGTGTAGCAGGGCAAAGTGCAGTCCTCTCCCGTTGGCAAGGGAACAAATGTCAGAAGCGTAAACTTACCTGGAATGGTTGTGTAGTGAGAAGGGGATGCTCAGGGAGCAGCAGGCTCCATCGTGGTAGGCGTCCAATAACCCTTGCCGGTCCCCAGAATCATAGACAGTGTAATATCTGTGGGAGAATACAAACATTGCTAAAGAAACAGCCAGAATGGAAGGGAGGCTGTAGCCGCTTTATTATTTCTATTATGTTATTTCCATTGTACTGGGTAAAGGTAAAGGACCCCTGACACTTAAGTCCAGTCGCGAGTGACTCTGGGGTTGCGGCGCTCATCTCGCTTTACTGGCCGAGGGAGCTGACGTTTGTCCGCAGAGTTTTTCCGGGTCATGTGGCCAGCATGACTAAGCCGTTTCTGGCAAAACCAGAGCAGTGCACGGAAACGGCGTTTACCTTCCCGCCAGAGCGGTACCTATTTATCTACTTGCACTTTGACGTTCTTTTGAACTGCTAGGTCGGCAGGAGCTGGAACTGAGCAATGGGAGCTCGCCCTGTCGCGGGGATTCGAACTGCTGACCTTCTGATCGGCAAGCTCTAGGCTCAGTGGTTTAGACCATAGCGCCACTCGCGTCCCTATTGTATTGGGTACTGTGCCTCAATAAAGCCTTTTGCTTCTTTCAATTACAGTAGTCAACGATCCTTTTTGCTAGCCAAGTTTTAAACACTGGAATGAAATTTCAAACCCTGGTTTTCAAATGCCAGCCAGCATCATTACCACTACCCTCTTCCCAGGAACCAACTTAAAACTGAAGATCTTTACCCTCTAGCTCCCCTTTTTGTGTGTGCCAAATCCCCCAGGTTATAAACTTGTTGGCAGGGGCTCTGCTTTTCTTTAACGTACAAGACCTTGCAGGTCTACTTACTGTTGCAGAAATCGCAGGATCAACACTTTTAAGTCTTCAGAGCAAAAATAGCTGCCCTGAGTGAGGAGAGTCAAAGAGAGAAGCCGGATGTTAATCTGTTCCCCTCCATTCCTCCCAAACACCAAAAAAACCCTGCCAAGTACCCTCTTAGCACCAGCCCTAAGGCATCCTATGCCACAGGCCACACCAAGCAATGGGACTGAAGCAAGGGCTCGAAAGGCGCCAGCTTTCTCAGGGCAACAGCAACACAGGCCCCCTCCCCTGCCCCTTCCGAGCATTTCTGTACCTTAGTAGGGGGAAGCGTGGTAGGTGCTTCAAGATCAAAAGCGATCGGAGGGGGGAGTTCATGGCCGTCCTGTGATGGGAGAGGCAGAAGGGTAAGGCAACAGTACTGTCAGATACAAAAGCTGGTTCAGAATCCACCTGGAATTTGAACAATTCACTCACCAGCCTCAGCAGCTTTGGAAACCGTTCGCGGATGGCGCTGTCAGAAAGGGGAAAAGGAGTGAATGAAAGAGCTTTGTGCCCCAAGAGCACTGCCCTCCCCCCACCCGTGGCCTACCTGGGTGGTCCCCACCTTCTGCTACCACCATCTTCCTACTACAGCCAGTGCTACCTGAACTACATCCTGTTGTGGCCTCTACCCACCCTGGCCACTGGCCATCATTCTCTAAAGCATCCTTTAAAACCAAGGTGGGAAGTCTTGCAAAAAGAAGTTGCCTCAACTGCTGTCAGGAGGTGGAGGTGTTATCAATTTGTTATCCTGGGCCAAACAGATGCCCACCGAATTATATAGGCTGCCCACTGGTGATTCAGAACCCTCACCTCACCACACCTCACTTCCTGGATTCTGAATTACAGAGCAACAACCAGCTCCCCAACTGGAAGAACTTAGGAGACATGTCCCACAAGTTTCATTCCACGCATCTGGGCCTTCTTAGGAGCGTGGAGAAACACCACAAAATGGCGGCATTACCAGAATCTTTTAACGAAAGCCCACCGCCCAAGGCTCTCAAACTGTATGTTTCTTGGGAAGCCTAAGAAATTTACACGTACAAGCATTTTAAACAAAGGTAGAACGTGTACAAAATCAGGGACGGGTTGCTAAAGCTGCACGTGGAACCGTATTAGGCTCTGCATCTTCCGTTAGCCACAGAAGAAGCAACACGAATGGGGTTAAAAGGATCGTACTGCTTATGCTGGATTAGAGAACTACTGCAATCCAGTTTAAAGAGACATCTGATTATATTTGACATTTCCCACCCTGCGTATTAAAATCTGACTCAAATCTCACCTAGGAGAAAATGCTGAGTCAGCTTTCCTTTAATATTGTCAGACAATTTAAGGGAAAAGTTGATCAATTTCACTATTATGGTTCTGTCACTTGATACCATACAAGGGTGAGTGACAGTTAGCCAACTTCAAAAAATTAGTAGGTAGCAGAACACAGCCTTTAAAGTAAAATGCTCTGGTACTCTTCCCGTGGTAGTTTTACACATGCACACGGGTGCGAGAGGCAGAAGTCTCCAAAGCCATGCTACTCAAAGTCTCCCTCTGCACTTACCTGAGTGTGTACTCACCCACATGGCCCAATTTATAGGAGGAGCGCTCCACTGAGGCCAGAGGGCAGGGGCAGGGAAGGGGAAGTAGGGAAATGGACAAGAATTCCCACTGGTCATGGAGATGCCTGAGCCAACTTCCTGGCACCCAACTTAAAACAGCTTTGGGAGAGTTCCTGCATCAAGGCCCAAATCTAATTAATGACCATGGAAGATGCGGGTGGGGGAGGGAGAAGCAGAGGGACGCCAGAGTGATGGAAACAAAGAAAAAAAGGCCTGGAAACTCCTCCCTACTGATGCACAGCCTCATCCATCCTCCACACTGCCCCTTCTGGACGCCCCAACCCTGCAGAGATACAGATGCCTTGGCCACACAAACAGGACTTCCAAGTGCACAACTGGGGGAGAAAGAGTTTTCCTTGCAAGAAGCTTGTCACTTCAGTCTGCTGCTGCTGCTCCATCCAGAGTCAGCACCATCGTCACTCCCAGATCATCAAGAAGCAAAAGTCTCCCCATTAGAAATGGCGCAGAGGCTGTCCAAAAGCTACTTGCCGACGACAAGCCTGTGAAGGAGGGTTCTGGTGCCTTGTGTTTGCCAACTTCCCCGGAGGCGGGCGGAAGGGCTCCGTTTGGCCACCGTGCGGCTGTGCCTGTCTTAGGTTGTTCCTTCCGCAAGGAATCTTACCCGTCACTGGCTAACCAGCCATCTGTGAGAGCCAAACGCACCAGGGGCACCCCAGGATTTAGCAGCTTAGCTTCAATTCTCCAAAAGAAAGACTTCCACGTGCCTCTGTGCAATATGGTACTTCCAGGTACAGCATTGGGGAGCCACAATATATAAATATAGAAGCAGGCAAGGCCACGAACAAGGTGGCTCAGCATGGCAGGCTCAAAGGAGGGTGGCAGTGCACATGGGGAACTTGAGAGGATGGAAAAGGCTGCGCATCCTGAGGTCCTAGAGCCCCCGGGGGCAGAGAAAAGCAAGTGGCGTGTGCAGAGCGGAGAGTGGAAGGCAGACAGAAAAGCGGGGGAGGGGGAAAGGAAGATTTCACAAGGAAGAGAAGCAAGGCTGGGGTGGCTGGGAGGTGCGATATGGCAGATCATCCACAAAAGCAAATTTCAGCTAATAAATGTAGTAATATCAATATGGGGTGGGGGAGGAGACGGGGCTGGGCAGTGCTCCAATCTGGCTGAAATAAAACCATTATCACAAGAATCACAACTCAGGATCCAGGAATGGGATGCAGCGTCTTCAGAGATTTGGCTGCAGCCGAGGCAGATGGTGCTCTGGGGTCAAAATAACCAAGCTGGCACCCCTAGGAGGGCAAAATACGCCTTTTGGCAAGAAACATCTTAATCATGCCCTGAATGCCCTCTGGGTAGGTGGAGGTGCGCCCTTCCAGGACATCTTAGGCAGCTCCAGGGCTACTGCTCACCTGATGTAGGTAGACTGGTCGCGGAAGCTATCACACAACAGGTTGCCATCCAGCCATAGTTCCTCAAGCTTCAAGTCTTTTAACCTGTCCAAGTCACGGTCTGTCTTCAACTGAAGGGAGCCAGGAGGGAAAGAAAGAGAGCATAGTGAAGAGAGTGAGGATTTTACCCAATGGAAGATTCAGGCTGAGCTAGTGAGCATCCAGCCCTACCTGGTTAGAAGACAAATTGAGGATCTTCAGGTTGGGAGCCTTCTGGGGCAGCTCAGCCATATCATCCAGCCGATAGAGCTTGTTGTCACTCAAGTTCAGAGAAAGGAGCTGCAAGGACAGATGGGGGTGGGATTTGTGAGGTGTGAGTGAGAGATGTGCTTTTTGCCACCAAGTGACCTCAAGGCAGTTTTTGTATTTTAAAAAAAAACCTCATTAAAAAATAAATTAAAGTACAGTAAGATTTATTTCTTTATTTACATTCGTATACCGCCCTCCATCTGTAGATCAGGACAGTTCACAACATAAAAATAGAAGATAAGATACAAAATACACGATAAATACAAGAACAAATAAACAAAAAACGCAAATCCAATATTGCCACCCCTTCTATGATGTTTCGTGTATGGTTTGTAATTATGGACCACTTACTTACAAGGGTCCATATTCATTTGAGGGCAAGCTGAAATCTTTTCAGCATGAAATTTCAGAGAAATCACCAATCCCCGAGGGCACCAAGGCAAGAAAAAGGCTGGGTTGAAGAGAGGGAAAGGGAGAGAGAAATGGATGACCTCAGGAATGTTCTCCTGGATGATCCGCAGCACAGCTAGCATGCAGCTTCGGCGACTCAACACCATGTCAATGTTCTGGGCTACCAGATCTGGGGAGTTAAAAAGTAGAATGAATCTCACTTCACTGCCAGCTGGAATCTGCAACAGAAACCCACCTCTGCCCCTGAAGCTGGAACCAGAGTTCTAGGTGTGTAGAAGAACAGCAGTCCCAACAGTGAAAAGGTGGGTACGGTGACCTACCTGGATCTGTGTGAAGGTTCTTTAGATCCAAGGCCTGCTGGGAACCATCGTATCTTTTACTCATGCAAAGCTGGAAGGAGAGAGAAAATTTCCATTAGATAGATAAGGACTCAGACAGGCTTATTCCTGCCTGCTTGAGGGGAAGAAGAGACTCTCAGTACCCCAAGCAAAAGAAAAAAACCAAACCAAGGTTAGGAAGAGATTGTACAATCACAACCTGAACAGGGACTTGTTTTCCCACTAAAGACAGATGGCATCTCCCATTCCAACTCGCTAACCTCTTGAGACAGTTTAAAATCAAGGATCATTGTCAGGTTCCCAAAGAGAAAAACACCAGACACAAACCACCTGTGGGAATGCAGGGCAGACTGGCAAGTGGAAGGCAAGAAAATAGTACTAAAGTTCTGGCACATTCCACTCACCTTCAGCTGCTCAATCTCCTCTGGTTTCAATTCACGCTGGACAGATGTTGGTGGACTGCATGGGTTTAAAAGTATCACAACCTGAAAGAAATGCCAGTTGAGAGATTGGATGGGTGCAGGTTAATCCCTGCCCAGGCTACTTAATGTATGTAGAGAGGACTGGGGAACAAGATCTTGCAGGTGGGCTGGATCCTAAGCTCCCCCACTCCCCCTTGATCCACTCTGGCCGATGGGCGAGGTTGACCATCTCTCAGTTACCTGACCTCACAACTTCAAAGGAAATAATTAAGAGTGGACTCCTGATTCTTTCCTTTCTTCCTTTGCAAGCACTGCTTGAATCTAAGCTGTGTCAGCAAAGGACGATCACATGAGGCAGGTCAGAGCTATAACTGACCAAGCAACCTCACTAGTCTGGACATAGCTAATCGCCCTCCAACCTCATGTATCCCCCCCCCCCACTAGCCCCAGGCCCACAGAGGAAGAACAAACCAACCTTGTAGCCATCTGGGGCAACAATCTTTCGAGACACCTGTTTGAGGGCGTTGGCTGCAGAGGCATCTTCCACATAGAACACTACCCGATTATTGGCATAGTGTAGCTGCGGCAAGAGGGGGAAAGGTCTTGGTGTGAGACAGAGCTCATTCTTCTTTAATTAGAAAAAAGGAGCTGATCTTCATAATTAATAAAGACTATACAACATGGAAGGTGCCTTGTAATGCCTCTGGGCACAGCTTTGAGTGACCAGAAGGTGCAGGGCTTGGAGCTTTTAAGCTTCCCCATCACCAACACGTTCTGCTAATGCCAGCCTCATGCCACCCCTAGTCTCCGCATTCCTTCATGATATTTTTATTTCACTAGCACCAGCATTTCCAAAACTGCTGAATTATCTAGGACACAGTAAGTTTTTTCCTAGATTAAAATTGAAGGCACAATTCACTCAGATGCTCAAAAATGACTAACATTTTATTGATTGGTTCTGAGGGGGGGAAAGAGAGAAGTACCTCTCCCTTCAAATGCAGAGAAGTACAATTAATGCCTCCTGGCATCCTGCTCAGGTGGTTAAGGCCTATAGAAGCAACTGGGTATTCTAAGCAATGGTGGTGACTCAGGGATTCCCCTGTACCCGTCAGCTGCAGCATGGGATGCTAGTGTATAGAGCTTGAATTGTGGGAGAAAGTTGAGGAACTTCACACAAGCTCCATTCCTTGACTCCTCTTTTCCCCAGTTCTAACCAAACATTCTTGCTTGGCATTTCTAAAAAACAGTAGCTAATTTTTCTGAGTAGAATCAATACTGGGTACACCCAAGGAAACGCAGCCCCTGCCCAGCACCTTATAATCTGAGTATTGCTGGTGCAACTTATATCAGAATACCATTGGCAATTTACTAACTGGGGTGGGGGCAAGATCAAATCAATGCCACATACAGCCTCCTGATCCAAATGACAATGGGTGCTGGATGCATCCGACATGGCGGTTTCAAGGAATACCCCAGCTCCTATTGCAGCACACCATTTGGGAATCACAAGACTGCCAATTCTGTAAAACAGAAAGGAAAATTCTTGCCCAGGGAACATGTGTATGCCTCTCTTACCTCCACAGGAGTGAAGGGAACGCTGCACAAATTCTGAATGGCATTAATCAGCCAGGCCTTTTCATATTTCCTTCCATAGGGAATCTGAGGGGGAGAAAAGCAAAAAAGCCAATCAAGGCAAGAAGCAGAACCATACCAAAGCTTTGATGTGGTAATAATATCCAGCTCTCAAGTCCATTTGCCAATTGGTAGGTTGGGGACATTTTTCACTGCATCAGTGGGGAAGAAAGAAAAGCTTTTGGCTAATCTGGAAATGTGAAACCTAGGAGGCATGCATTTTGTAAACTATGGGATTAAAAATGCTACAATTCAGCTGGAAAGAGAACAAAGGGAGATGCTTCTAGGCATAGGTGAAATGGGAGCAGCAAGATTTTGAGTTCCAGTTTAGGAAAGTGCAAATGCTATGGAACTGGAAGTCCATTGTGGATGACTGAAGGGCTTTGGCTAGAGATGCACAAATCAGCCTATTTCCATTCTGCGTCTGTTTCCATGTCAGTCATATGCCTGACTTTTTTGTGTGGATAAAGGTAACGCAAAAAGTTATATGTAGATTATGTATAAAGTGTGTACATTCTTCCCCTAAAATATATCTGTTTATTACTTTCAATGCTTTTTCCTGCTTAACAAAAATGAATTTTGTATGCATAATCCCCCACAAAAAGATTCACATGTTTGAACCAAAACTGTGGAGCAAAATTTGGAGAAATACATCATCTTATTGACAGCTAAGTCTGGGATCAGCAAATGAGGTATGTTCGCTTTAAAATGCAGACTGCACAAATTTCTCCTCCATTCCTAGCTCTGGCCTATCACCCTCTGACACCTCCTCAAATCGGCTCTCTAGCAAAACCAGCTGACCCAGGCATATACACTGAATGGCTAGACTGGGCATGTTGGGAGAAATAAATCAGATGTAAAAGCCTGCAGCTGGAGAATCAGCTCAGGAAAAGATTTGAAAAGATGTCTAGATCCAATGGTTGATGACTTTCACTGAAGTTCCCAATCCCATTAAGCTTAGGTATAGCTATATTTAGCATCAACTGTACACAAGGGCAAAACCCGTGAGTACAAACAGTCTCTGGATACATTTCAATATGTGCAACTCAAGGACGTGGACTGTTGGAGAAGTGAGACCTGACTGCTCAATCCCTGCTCCTCCTGGCTCATAAAACCTGCCAGTGAGGAGATGCAAATGCCTTGTCACAAGATAGTGCTGTTCCACCAAGCACAGAGGGTAGTGCCAAGATATTTAAAGGCGGGGCTCCTCCTTAACCCCCCACATACTGGATAATTTCTGGCCAGTTTCCAACTTTCAATTCTTGGGAAACGTCTCTGGGCAAAAAGAGGGAGCTCACCCCTCCTGGTTTGTTCTCCTGAGCCTCTCTGCAGCTTACAGTGGCATCAACCTCCTGAACAATCTGGGTGTGATGGGACTTGGGAGACACAAGTTTGTGGTGGCTCTAGTCCTTCTTAGGGCAACAGTTTCAAAAAATGGTGCCATGTGAATCCTGTCTGATGCCCTTGTTGATGGTCAATTGCATCTCTTGGGGTTCGATCTCATTTCCCATGCTATTAAACATCTACATGGAACCACTGGGGGAGGTATTCTGCAGTTTGGAGGTTCTGTGCCACCAACACCTCCTTCCATGGAGGTTTTTAAGCAGAGGTTGGATGGCTATCTGTCATGGATGTTTTAGCTGAGATTCCTGCATTGCAGGGGGCTGGACTAGATGACCCTTGGGGTCCCTTGTAACTCTATGATTCTATGAACATGCTGATGAGACTAACTCTCTCATTTCCATCTAAATCCCCCCAAAACCTGTTCAAGTTCAGAATCAGTGTGCAGTGTTGCTAATGGCCTGGATGCTGGTGAAGAACTTGGTTCGTTTAAAATCAGGGAATGGGGATTCATGCTGTCTTGGATGGAATTGCACTTCTTCTGAAGACTTGGGTTTGCAGTTTGGGCATACATGCGAGGACATGACCTAAGGGCCTTCTCTAATGTCATTTCACAGTCACACAATCTTTTTTATGTAATTATCCTTTTGGCCCGTCTAGCTGACTTTTCTTTTTTTAAAAAAATCATGACTAGTCTTATTATGTCTGTGGCCTCAATTTGTATCTTTGATAGGTTTCATCTGCTCTATTTACTTATTGGTTTTAAAATGTGTTATTGTAGTATTATTACTGGGTGGAATCTACTGAAGTTCTATTTATTGTACCCTACTGAAATGAATGGGCCTAAGTTAGTCATGTTGGTTCATTTCAATGTGTCTACTCTGAGCAGGAATAACATTTGATACAGCCCACTGTTAGCTTTCTTGGGTGTTATATGCATAAAGGCAAGAAAGTAATAAATGGAGTAATAAATGCATTTAATCTCCACCCCCAAATGCACAGTGTTAAGAGGCTTGGTTGTCAAAGTCAAACCATAGTGCTGCTTGTTTCTGTTATAAAAGAAGGCAGCATTCTCTCAACTCCAGTCCTGTGAGGTTTAGCTATTTCCCCTCCCAAACCACATGGGACTGCAAAGTTACCATGTGGGGAAGGACTGACCTGCAGATTACCAGCAGAACTGAAACTGGGAAGCTCCCTTTCTAGCCTGCATAACATAATGTTCTCATGCCTAACTCAAAAAGCGGTAGCTCCTTGTGTTTTCAGCACACTCAAGTCTGGAAATTATTCAGGTAAACCAGCTGCTCTGTTAAACAATTAACAATGAATTGACACAAAGATTGGACTGATTGTTTCAGATCAAAGTGTGCATGAGAGCTAACCTCACCTCTACAGCTCTTTTCTGCCCACTTCTCCTTTTCTTTCTCCTCATGCTTCTGGAACATTCAATATTCAGTCCTCACCTCCTACCTTGACCTCATTGCCTCTGGTCTGCTGTTTTCTCAGTCCCCTGCTTGGCCTGTTCTTCTTTGCTTAGGAGGGCATTTTGCCAGCCCCACCCTCCCCTTTAGAATCTAAACAGTTTAGCCAATGACACGCAGCATTGCTTAGGAACTGAATAAGCAAGAGTCCGTCAAAACAGCAACTCTACAGGAACAGAGCACCTCTGCCAACAACAGCCAGGGGTCCTTCAAGCTCCGCTTCCAAAACCCTCCCCTCCTCCATGTGACTTACTGTAACCTTGAACCAGCTCTTCTTGGGGGCATTGCTTCTGGGGCCAAGCCGTTCTAGGGTACTCAGATTCTGTCTCACTGTGAGGCTTATATTGCTTAGACCTCCCCGCTCCCGATCTCTGTTTGGACGACCGTAAGGAGTGCTGAGGAGTAGAAAACAAGATTTCAGTATGGAGTGTAGCAGAGTGTCAAATTAAGATATGAGAAACCTTGCCCAGAAAGAAGTCTGGATCAAACACTCAAATTCTTCTACTTCGCTGGTTTGTTTCTGTGGACAAAGCAGTAATAAAAAGCATTTGGCTCCCCCCCCCCAAAAAAAAATGTTACAGAACTAATCAGACATTTAAATGGTAATTATACCCGCACCTTAACTTTACTCAATGAACTAGGTAACTTATGATTCTAGCCCTTTTTACAAACGATGAATATATTCAATTATCGGTTCCCTGATTATTATTATTATTTACTTCACAGATTCTTCATCTGGTTGCAGCCAGTTAAGTGCTATGCTGAGGAATGATTCAGATGACCTCATTTTCCATCTTTGTAGGTGCAGGAAATGTGCACAGAGTCCCTCCCCACAGCAGAGAACCTGTACCTGGTTAGGCAAGAAAGGTTCACATCCCTTCAAAGAGCTCCACCTTCTAAGCTTTTTTTTAACTAGGGTGTGTGAGGGCCTGTAAACTAGAGCATGAAAAACAGAGCAGGTCACAGGCCTTTACCATTCTGATCTTCGTTAATACCAGCTCCTTGACCTTATTCACATCCTGCCTTTAACCAAGTGATGCCCTAAGAAATGGTCCCCTTGTTTTTCCTAGACTTTCTACAAAAACCTTTCTATGGGCTTGACTGGAGATCTTATGAAATTCACACACTTAAATGGTTCACTAGCAAAAAAAAACAAACCACTTTTAAAAAGGTGTCCTTAATAGGGAACATTATTCTTTTTGAGAATCACACTTTTCTGTCCCAGTGTACTTCCCAAGAAAAAGGAATGAATATTCTCTTTGCTGAAAACTATATAACCAGTACAGGATTCAAAAGTGTTTCAGACCTTACAGGAAAATGGAGGTGAAGTGTCATTCTGCACATAAGGTGGTTCTTCCCCCCCCCCCCCACTTAGGGTTGTATCCAACTAAGTTCCATTCAGAGTAGACCCACTGAAACCAATGGACTTAAATTAGCAGTATCCATTGATTTCACTGGGCCTACACTGAGTGGAACTTAGCTGATACAACTCATAATGCCTATCTTATTACAGTCTTCTGATATAAGTCACTGTTCCCATTTGACAGATGGGGTAACCGAGGCTGAGCAACAGCAGCATGCCTACAAACTAAAGTATGTTTATGTCCACCCAAGAGAACACTTTACTTACTAGCGGGATCGCAGCACATCATGAGGGTCACTCATGAGAACATCTCCATCCTCCTCTTCAAGTCGGCTACGAGGACTGGGGCCTGCGCTGCTCCAGTTCCGCGGGTGATGGTTCATCTCACTGTACATCTTTCCTCGGAAGGGGCCTCGACCTTTTCGCCTCCTCCCTGGGAAGCCCCTGTTGCCACCACCTCCACCCACACGGTCATCATGTTCTATGTAAGGACAAAAAACTGAAGTGTCAGAAGGCTGTCAAGCAAAGTATTCAGAGAAACAATCACAGCAGGCAAGTCTCAAAAAGCAAACTAGAGCAGGGATAGCCAACACAACACCTTCCAGACATTGTTGGATTCCAGTTCTCCTCATCCCTGAACCACTGACCATGCTGACTGGTACTGAAGGGAGCTGCATTCCCAACAATGTCTGCAGAACACCACACTGACTACCCCTGGGCCATCAATTGCCGCCTTCTACACTCTGTGCTCCCTACAAAATTCAGCAAGGTGCCCTCATGCTTCTGAGTTCTCCACAGACAACTAGAGAATATCATGAACTAGGACACACCTTCCCATTCACTTCCTCTTAACAAGTCTCCATTCCCTATCCACCACCACCATTGCCTCCCTTCAGCTTCCCCCAAGGACCTGAAATAGTGGGATTCCTCTCTCTGTGCTCTTTAACTCTATCCAAATCTTCTTCTTAGATATCCCTGGAAAGGAACCCTCTCCAAGGAGCTGCCCCTGCCACTCTGCTTCATTTTTGTACAAAAGCAGGTTCTCCTACCCCTGTCAGTGATACATGTATGTGTGTGTGTGTGTGTGTCACATTGACAATACTATAGACACAAAAAAGAGCTGACTCTCAAGCCTTCAAGCTCCATTAGCATTTTTTCAAAAAGGAACCTCTCCCCCCCCCTAAGGTTCCCCATAACACCTTCTTCCATATCCCCCTCGCCCCCCCTAATATTCACCTCCTCTCTCCTTCTGCCCTAGAGCATTCCCTACCTTAATTGCCCCCACCCTCCTGCTCCTCCCCCCTCCCATCCCGGCCCACTGACCACAAACCCCATCTCCGACCCACCCTTCCTGGTCTTCCATCCCTCCTTCCACAGGACTGCCAGTGGCCCACATAGTCACCCCCAAAAAAAGGTTCCTGAATCCCTAGAGCAGCGGTGCCAACTTGAATAAAATATTGGGAGGGGGGGGGACGGACAGGTAAGCCGTGCCCCACACAATCGATCACGAGGCGCACACGCGCCGTGTGAATGACATTGCCCATCAACTTCGGGGGAGGGGGGAAGCGGGAGGCGGACCCTTCAAGTATCTCATTGGGGGAGCCGAAGGGACCTCGGCCCCTAGGAGTTGGCTCCTGTGCCCTAGAGCGCTGCCGGGCTCCTCGCTAGCGACGCGGGCCGGGGCGGATGGGACCCGGAGTCCAACAGGATCCGGAGGCGCAACACGTTGGGCTACCCGTGTCTTTAAAGTACCCTCTCGGCTTCGGCCCGGTTCCCACCCCTCACGCCAGCGAAGCCCCCCACCCACCCCAATATCCCCTGGCCTGACCCCCACCCCCGGTTCCTCTCCTCACCGCTGTAGCCTCCTTTTCCTCCGTCGGCCATCGAGGGAAGCGGCCCTGAGGGAGCGTCGGCGCTTCCCCGAGCGCAGGATGAGGCCGAGAGAGAGGCAAGGACTCGGACAGGTACAAGCACCTCGCCTCTCGCTCGAAAGATTAAAAACAATAGCAGCAGCAGCAGCAGCAAGAATGACGGCGGTTATGATAAATCCGCTCTCGAGTCGGTTGGAAAGCCAAGCCAGATGCTCCCTCCGCTCTTTCCCTCACGAAGTATTTTTCATCCAACTGAGGGGGGCCCCACGCGCCGCACTGCGCATGCCCGAAACGGACGCGCTCCCGCCCTCCGGTGATTATAGTACGCGAGCACGTCAGGCGCGCCCTCAACGCTCGGCTTTGTGACCATAGAGGTGCTGCGCCTAGAGCTTTCCGTATCCGGAGTTCTACTTCCGGCTCGTTTAAAAAGAGAAGGGAGACGACTCCTTCGGTTCACCCTTTCACCTACAATCGCGGAGAGAGGGAGCGGCGCTCGTCGTTGGGATGAATGGAGGAATGTCATTTTTTTTTTGGCGCGCAGCTGTGGTTGGGCAGCAGCTACCGAGCAAACAGGGCTGGGGCAAAGATAAAACACAAACGGGAGGCCCCTGCGCTTTGACGCTCCTGTGAAACGTCTGTGGTTGTTTTGTTGAGTTTTGTAAAAGGCATGCCAATGTAAAATGTAGGCTGGAGGGAGAGAATATCTTCGAACAGCAGTGTAGTCCGGGAGGAAGCAGAAAGCAACTTGGGATCTGCTGCCTTGGGTGCTTGGTTTATTATTTATTTATTTATATTATTTATTAGTTAAGACTTACAGCTCACATTTCCTTCAATATGGAGCCCAAGGCAGCTTACAGAAATGACATGCATGTCTCTGTGTATGATATATCAAAAGGATATACGGATAAACTATAAAATCACCTATAGAGTTCCATGATGTGCAGAGTAAAATAGAAGAATAAAAAATAGTTTCACCAAACACATGGTGAATAAAAGGTGTGGTGGTGGGACTTTCCTTGTTCCTTAAAACTACCGTACCCACTGTGGGGGTTGTATTTCCCCAAAGGAAGGAGCTCCAGAGTCAAGAAACCACTACAGGAAATACCCTGTCATATGCCCCTGAACATTTTTTATATTTGTTTTATTGTTTTAAAATTGTAAACCGCCTTGGCTGCCTTGGTAGAAAGGCAGTATATAAATCCAATAAACAAACAAAATAAAATAAATCCTATCATCCCTATTGGCCACAGTGGCTGAGGATGATGGGACCTGAGTGTTGACCTGAGAGTTCCAACATCTGGGTGGGAGCACTGCATTGGCTACTCAATATATAGAAAGGTGTTCTTGTAGGTATCAAGAGTCCCAGATAGTTTAGGGCTTTACAGTGGTACCTCTAGTTATGAACATAATTCATTCTGGAGGTCCGTTCTTAACCTGAAACTTATTAACTAGAGGTGTGCTTTCGCTAATGGGGCCTCTTGCTGCCACTGTGCCGCCGGCACACAATTTCCGTTCTCATCCTGGGGCAAAGTTCTCAACTCGAGGTAACTCTTCCTGGTTAGCGGAGTTTGTAACTCGAGGTATCACTGTATATGGCTTGTATCAGGAGTGAGGAACCTATGGCTCTACAAATGATGTTGGGAGTACAACTTGCATCAACTTTGTCCATATAGCCTGAGGGTTGGGTGTCCCAACAACAGCAGGAGAATCATAGGTACCCCACTCCTACACAAATAAATTTGCATATAGCTCAACAAGGGTTTCTGACTTTTAAAAAGAACAATGAATCTGCACAAACACACCCCTTGCCTGTGGGACTTGTTCAGTCTAAAGCCTCCATCCTGGAACATGACCACATCAGCAGCCTAATTTTTGTACTTTTTATGCTCTTTGTTTCTGCTGATGGACCTTTGGGCTTTAGCAAAAAAAAAGAAAGAAAGAAAGAAAGAAAGGAAATCCCACGTGCTTGAATGATGCTAACCCCTGCTGTAATTCACTTTGAGTATTGCATATTTCCCCACAAAACAATTCCTAAAGTTGCAAAAAAAGTTCAGCTTACTGAAATGCCCACACCCTGGCTCCTTCCCAAGCCAAATCCCACACTCAAGTTGCACACAGAAGCCTCATGCTCCACTGACTTGCATGCAGATGCACTGCTTTGCAAAAAATAATACATTTTTGCACAAAGGAAAGAGCAGGGATTTCAATCTTGGCTGCTACTTTTTGTTGTTTGGGAACAGGGAGGCTCCTGCTACCTAATCCCAGATACCATTAAAATATTGGATCTCCAAATAAATAGGGTCTGTTCAAATCAGAAATTCAAGGAGTGCCCCTTATCAAAGCATTTTGTACCTTTGCCCAAATCTTGGGTTCTTCACTGTTTTCTGTGTATCTCTCACTTCCATCCCAGCAAAGTGAGAGATCTAAGGAACTAGAAGTGGAGGCCTGTGTGTTAATCTAGCCATCATGGATGCCTATGAACCATAGCTGTCAATTTACAGATTTGAAAATAAGGGACCAGCAGCCTCGAAAATAAGGGATCAGCAGCCAAAATAAGGGATTTTCCGGGCACAGGTATGTTTGGCTTCTGAGCCCCTCCGAGCCAAAGGCAGAAAGCCCAGCCAGCAGCCAAACGAAGCCTCATCAATAAGAGACAGCAGCGGGACATGGCGCTGGGATAAGGGACTGTCCCGCCAAATAAGGGACGCTTGACAGCTATGCTCTGAACTGGCTGCTAGGAAGCCTATAGTATTATTACTGTTCTAAGGTTGTACTGTACTTCCAAACACACTTTCATGGACGTAATCTCCATTTAGCTCAGTGAAGCTTACTGCTGGCCCAAATCCAAATCAGACAGCTTGCAAAACGAACCTTTAAATTCTACATCAATGGATAACGAATGTATTCATGGCCTTACATGACCAGAGAACCAGAAAAGGGAGATATACAATCTACACTACACATTTTCTGAATTTGAAGCTCATAATGAATATTTGCTGGGTAAGCTTGAAGTCTCTGAAGAACAGCAGCAAAAACTGCAAGCAGACCTTAAACAAATTATGAAGAGGGCAGCTTCGTAGGCCAGTGAATCTGGCAGCATGGATGAGCTGTAGGGTCAACTTTTGACGTAGCAAGAAATCTTAACCGAGTCTGAGGATGTACACCAATAGGCAAAATCTGCCACAGCTCTAAGAATGGCACAAACTGAAGCGGAGAGATGGTGAGTTTGAGTTAACATTAGGTACTCTGTTAGGTTGGCAAACATTAAAATCATGTGTCATGGAAAATTGATTATCTGCGATTCAGTCTTGCAGCAAGAGCCACAAAGTGGGGTAGCTGGTGGCAGCTATTGTCTAATTTATAGTATATGCCTGATCCTAAGAGTTAAATTTAGTTCCAATATTGCCTACTACAGCAGATGATTTTTTTTTTGTACTTTTATTGCATTTTCTTTTGTATTCATATTCCGTTTGCTGCTTTGGGGGCCTCTGAGTTAAAAGGAAACACGTAAAAGAGGCATAAAAATAATGTAAATCTGCCTCTGGCAGCATGGCCAATGCTCAGGGATTATGAAGTTTGTAATCCAGTGGCATCTAGAATGCCAAAAGTTCCCTATATTTTTGCATTGTAGATTTTAAGTGAAAAACCACCATTATACAAAGCAGGCCAATAAAGATCGCAGTGGAGTGTAACTCTTATTACAGTGGTAAAGGTAAGGTAAAGGGACCCCTGACCATTAGGTCCAGTCATGGCCGACTCTGGCGTTGCGGCGCTCATCTCACTTTATTGGCCGAGGGAGCCGGCGTTTATCTGCAGACAGCTTCCGGGTCATGTGGCCAGCATGACTAAGCCACTTCTGGCGAACCAGAGCAGCGCACGGAAATGCCGTTTACCTTCCCACCGGAGCGGTACCTATTTCTCTACTTGCACTTTGATGTGCTTTTGAACTGCTAGGTTGGCAGGAGCAGGGACAGAGCAACGGGAGCTCACCCCGTCGCGGGGATTCAAACCGCCGACCTTCTGTTCGGCAAGCCCTAGGCTCTGTGGTTTAACCCACAGCGCCGCCCGCTTCCCTCTATTACAGTGGTACCTTGGGTTAAGTACTTAATTCGTTCCGGAGGTTCGTTCTTAACCTGAAACTGTTCTTAACCTGAAGCACCACTTTAGCTAATGGAGCCTCCTGCTGCCGCCGCACCGCCGGAGCACGATTCTGTTCTTATCCTGAAGCAAAGTTCTTAACCCGAGGTACTATTTCTGGGTTAGCGGAGTCTGTAACCTGAAGCGTATGTAACCCGAAGTACCACTGTACTTTCATCTGTGGTGAGGTTTATCCAACACACATCCTCTTGAGTCTTTTACAAGAGCCACCCATCAATCAGGACTATGAGCAACTCGTAGTGCCCACCTGCTGCCTAAAGACAAAACTGAAAATGTTCTCTCCTTCCCATGCTGAGCTTATCTTTGTGCCTTTAAAAGAAAACCACAGTACTTTGTTTCTAAAGTGAGAATTGCTCTTGTAGCAAGAGGATTGTCCTTCGCTTAGATAGGGAAGAGCTGTGCATGGGGTGGTTATTTAGAGGTGTACCTGTAGGAATTGCACTCGCCCCATGCTCAGAAGGTATGACTTCACATCGCTCAGTGGTGACTGCAGGCACAAAGCCAAGCCCTGACTCTGCATCTAGGTCCCTACACCCTGGGGTGAGGAAGGGATTACAGAGCTTCTCCTAGCAGGATGGCAAATTGATGTTTCCAAGGCCTTACCTTACATAGTCTAAGTTGGAGACTCATAAAATCATGACCTAATTTCCACCCACCTGGAGCTCCCAGTCAAAGCTGCAATATTTTCCGGCCTGCTGTTGATGTTCTGTCATGCTTTCTCTCTCCGCTTCCGCCCACCAATATAACTCAAGGATCCTGTGTAGATTGGCCTGCAGCAACACTGTCTAGTTCAGGCACATCTAACAGGTAGATCGTGATCTACTGGTAGATGACCGGATGTCTGTGGAAGATCACTGGTAGATCCTGGCAGCTCTCCCCCCAAAAAAGCTCAACAAATTTGATCAGAACCCTCCAAAAACGTGGGTAGATCACTGCCAGTTTTTAATTCTGAAAGTAGATCACAATCTCTTGGGAGTTGGCCATACCTGGTAGTTCAAGGGTAACAAACAGCCCTCCAGATGTTGCTGTATGGACAACAATTCCCATCATCCCTGACCTTTGGCCTCACTGGCTGGGGCAGAGGGCAGCCCAATATCTGGAGGGTGGGTCGAATTCAATCTAAGCAAATTCAACCAATAAAAGAAAGGCACTATTCTGGGCATTTTCAATCTGGAAGAACACCTGCTAACTATACTTGTTTGGGAAGGGAGAGCTGGATTCTAATGCCTCTGTTAGGACAGACCTCTGCCTGAGAGCCAAGCAAGCCAGTGTTGGATGCAGAATCAGTACCAAGTTAAATTAACCAACTCGCCTGACTTGCACAAAAGAGCTTCCTTAGGGGCCGGAAAAATCTCAGCCAGAACCTCCAGCCGCAGCTCTTTCTGCTACATTCCTCTGGAAGGAAGAGCTGGGAAGATGGACTGTATGACCAGTGGCCAAGGCCCAGAAGAAATTGCACCCCACTCATTTATGCTGTATCTTCATGTAGATTTTAATTGCAACACAGACTGGGGAGCTAATCTTGGCAAAGTGTTAAGCTAGCCGTGGACGAGCTGATGCGCTCCGGCGGGGTTTTTGAGACTACGACTGCCATCAGCCCCAGCCACTCATGCTGACGGGGGAAGATGGGAGCTGTGGCCCACAATACGCTGGCGTGTACCAGCTTGGCCCAGGCTGGCATAAGCAGATAAAAGTGTTCGCAATCCAGGCTAGTGTGCCAGCAACAGAATGGGCAGAAGACTCCGTTGTTG
>NC_135670.1:11454275-11660550 GCF_964188315.1 Podarcis muralis | reverse complement strand
AGGCCAGTGGGTTGAAATGGCCTTAGCATAGGCTACTAACGAAAAAGAGGTTAGGGCAGGGGAAGAGAAGGATTAGAGCTTAGCAGTTATATCAGTATCAACTAGCTTATAATGATTAGTAAGGTTGGGGTAGCAAGGACACTTTCTCCACTTCTTTTTTTTTGGGGGGTGGGGGTGAGCCTGAACTGTTTGACAGCATGGAGGAGGCACTAGAGAGTTAGATCTGTTTTCAGAGAGGGAGAGATAGGGTGCCTGGCAACTAAAAGAGGCGTCGGTGTCTCTGCCCAAGCCCTGCTGACTTCCATCAGCCAGGAGGATCGGAGCCACAGGGGGAAACATATTTGGTCTGCGTAAATCAGCCACAGTGAGAAATCTCTCCCTTGAGCAGGAGACGCAACGAGGAAGGCTGCCCCTTGATCTGCCTCTGTCTAAAACGGGAGACTCAGAGAACCTTCCTTGCACACAGGAGCTCCCTATGCCTAGGCAGCAGCAAGGAAGAAACTTAAATATGGAAAACAGGGAGTGGGGAGAAACCCCTATCAGGCCCACGGCCCTCCAGAAAAGACAAGACAAGCCTTGCAACTTTAGAGATACAGCTGCCTCCCCAACAAATTGAGAGAGGGAGCCCGTGCTGGGAAGTTGAAACCTCACACCAAGGTATCAGTAATGTTTTAAAAGGGGAAGGGAGGGGTTCTGTTAGTGTGTTGTTTTTCGTTTAGTCCCAAAGGGGAAGGGCAAATATATAGAACAGAGGAGGGGAAGAGATGCAAGATCCTGGTCCCGCTACATACAGACATGCCCCCGCACTGGATTGTATCCCATCTGGGGAGCAGAAGGGGGTTTGTTGGGGCAGAGCCCTTCACAGCGTAGTCCAAATGCTATTGCACTCCGATTGGGGTGGCCCCCGCTCCAGGCCGAGAGCCGCAGCCAAAAAAGAGAGAGTCACAAATGAGCGAGGATGGGCCCCCTTTCGGCACCAGGCACATGGTGGGCAGCAGGGATGACTCTGCCCCCAGGCCGGCTACAAAGAGAACAGAAGAGTCCAGCGTCCCAACGCGGCTCTTGCAGGAGGAGGAGGAGCTGGTGGTGGGCGGTTGAGCCGCCTCCACCATCAGGCCAGGAACACCACGAAGATGATGAAGAAGACAATAAGGATGAGGAAGATTTTCACCATCAGCCACCGATTGGATGTGACGGACTGGAAATATTTCAGGATCTCCGTGTGGGCGCCTTCAACATTAAGCTGAGCATCTTCCACGTTGGCGTCAATTCTACAGGATTGGCAAAAAAGGAAGAAAAAAAAGGGCAGGTGAAGCCCTCAGGAGGAGCTGCCAGTTTGCTTCTTGCCTCTAGGGGTGGAGGAACAACCCTATGGAAACAAAATAAATTCCTTCCAGTAGCACCTTACAGACCAACTAAGTTTGTTATTGGCATGAGCTTTCATGTGCATGCACACTTCTTCAGATACACACACATGTACACGAAAGCTCATACCAATAACAAACTTAGTTGGTCTCTAAGGTGCTACTGGAAGGAATTTATTTTGTTTCAACTACGGCAGACCAACACGGCTACCTACCTGAAATGAGACCTATGGAAACAGTAACACAAAGTTGCCTCCCAGGATTCTTACTGAAATAACATACAGTGGTGCCTCGCAAGACAAAATTAATTCATTCCGCGAGTTTTGTCGTCTTGCGATTTTTTTCGTCTTGCGAAGCACGGTGTCGGGAAAGCTTTGGAAAAGCTTCAAAAATCACCAAAGTCTTCAAAAACCTCAAAAAAGGCTACCACACCGCGTTCTATGAGTTGCTCCTCGAAGTCAAGTCGCAACTGTATTAACGGTGTTAAGAAAAAGGAAAGAAACTTGCAAGACGTTTCCGTCTTGTGAAACAAGCCCATAGGGAAAATAGTCTTGCGAAGCAGCTCAAAAAACCAAAAACCCTTTCGTCTAGCGAGTTTTTTGTCTTGCAAGGCATTCGTCTTGCGAGGTACCACTGTACAGTGCATTTTGCACATATCAGACCCCTTTTGATTTGCAGCAGCTGGTTGCTGGCTGCAGTTGTCAAGCGATGAACCCAACATCTGTGAGTCGCCCCGCTAAGGATCATCTCTGTCTGTTGGGGGTGGGGTTGCCCTTGTGTACCAGTTGCTAAGAATCACAAGGAGAGTTGCTGCTGCGCTCAGGCCCTGCTTGCCAAGGCGGGAACAGGAAGCTGGACTTGGTGGGCCTTTGGCCTGATCCAGCAGTCAGGCTCTTCCCACAAGTCTTCCCCACAAGCCTCCTCCCAAACAACCCTTGTGCTGCAATCCGCTGGCTGCCTCGAGAGGAACAGAGCTTTTCTCCCCTGCCCACTACCTCTGGATGGTCTCCTCTTGTTCTTTAACCATATGCGCCAACTGCTGGAATATGGAGCCCAGCTCCACGATAGTAGACTCGATGTTCTGCATGGTGTCTGCCCGGCTCTGGATGTACGTATCCTACAAAAGAGGAACGGGTGATGTGGGCAAGGGGTTTGGAACAGATGATCCTTAGGGTCCCTTCCAACTCTACAATTCTATGATTGCCTGCTCTCTTTTCTGTACCACTGTTACCAGGCAGATCTGTGGATCTGGTGTTTTTGGTGACAACTCCCATCTACAACTCCCATCATCCCTAACCACTGGCTATGCTGACTGGGGCTAATGGGAACTCAAGTTAATCAACATCTGGAGAGCCACAGGCTCTCTATCCTTGCTTCACGCCTCTGTAAGTGCATTTAATATTTGATCCCTGGCTGGTTGGGATGTGTGTCTAGGACAGGGGTGGGAAACCTGTCAGGCTCTCCAGGAGGTGTTGGAAGTACAACTCTCATTACCACTGGCCATAATGACTGGGGAGGATGGGGATTGGTGTCCCACAACACCTTGCAGGCACCAGGCTCCCCATCCCTGCGTTAGTGTGATGTGAGAACCCAAAGCAGGGCTATGCAAGTAGCAGACGGCTCAATTCTGACAGGCTCCCCTCCAAGCCAATAGGCTACAATGAGCAAGGCTGCCAAAGGAGAGAGGGCAAAGCTGCTCAGAAGAAACAGGGAGTTCCAGCAGGGACATGAATCTTCATGTGTGCTTTTGTTTGTAGACAGATGTTTCTTATCCTATAGCTCAGCCATGGGAAGCTAAAGAATGACAACACCCGAAATAAAGCCAGTTAGCCTCTCCCATTGCTCCACATCCCTTATTTCTAGTGCAAATGTCTGCAGGCCCCCCCACTCCCCCTGCCAAGGCACCTGCTCATTGATGAGTTGCAACTGCTGGCTGGCCCGGCTGTCCATGTCAATAGCCACGTCCCCCGAGTGCCGACGTTCGTCCTGAAGCATAGCAGAGCCACCTGTGGACATCAGCCAGCGAGGTCAGACTGCTTCCCCCACCTCATTTCAACCCCACCTTCCCCCCTTCAATAGGGTACCTGCAGCACCACTTTCCAGTTCCCTCTGGCAGCAGGGGACTCCCTGCTACGACTCACCTAGATTGCTTGCGGCGAGGGGAATGGCGGAGACCGGGGGGCGGGAAAACTGTTCTCGCCGAGTCTTCTGCTGTTTAAGGTTCTGGGGAAGGAAGTTGGGAGGGTCAGGGCAAGCCAAGCAATCAAGGCACTCAGGCCGGTGGGTCTTAATGCGCACAAGTTAAAGTTTCCCTATCATCCCATTGCCCACACATCAATGCAATGCATAATATCACTAGCTCCTCCAGGTGTGGGGAAACATTGGCTCTCCAGACGTTGCTTGAACTACATCATCCATGGCCACTGGGGCTGATGGGAGTTGTACTTCAGCAACATCTGGAGGCCCAAAGGTTTCCCAAGCCTGCTTTACATCTAGTGATGGTGATCCATAAGGTTGTACAATTTACACAGACTTTTCACCACCTCTCATGGAAACTTGACACTGTTGTTTCCACTTTTTTTAGCCCATTTTTCTCCAAACAAGAGGGATAACAATATAGATAACAAAGGTTCAAATTTAGGCAGTCTCCATTTGCTTTTGCCTTTGATCAGGGTTGATAAGGCATTCATTTTATAATTGTGTTTATAGGGGTGGGGGTGGGGTGGGTGAATAGTCAAGAGCTGCCTTACTTATGTTGTGTGAAGCAGCTAAAACAACGGAAGCTCACTTTAGCAAAGTTTGAGATTGGTGGCTTACAAGCAACTTACCTCTGTCCGCACCTCCAGAACAGACTTGAAATCGTTGGACATGGAGGCTAACTTGGACTAGAAAAGAAGGGAAGGGAAGAAGAGTGAGGAAGGCAAAATCTGACCTTCCTGCCACCCTCTCTGACCAGAGAAAACCTATTCCCACATCCATACCCTGTCACTGCTGCTAATCGCATGCTAGGGAACGAACATTTTCTTTATGTCTAATACATATAAGACTACAACAGCCTTCCTCAACCTCGGGTGCTGGCTGGGGCTGATAGGAGCTGTGTTCCAAAACACCCAAAAGGCAAGCAGGGATGCATGAACAGTATACCTCCAAATTCTGCATCCAGAAAAAAAGATGAGTTCTGCAAGCTGAATAAATTATGCATATTATTTCCCAAGCTGTCAGAATTTATTCTATTGCTTGTGAGTTGTGGGGGGAAATGAGCTATCTACAGTACCCACGTCCTGTTCTTTTGGGATGGGGGAAACCCTCTGGCTCTGAAGACATTTAAGGCCCGTAAACTTTTAGGCTTGCATTTTTTCAACCCTCTGCCTCAGGCTGACCTGCAGTGACACCACCACGGTGTTGGAGTGAGTTTGCACGTGCCTCCCACTCTGGCTGCCTTTTGCCTTGACAAACTCTTGCAGCTGTGCGATCTGTTTGTTCAGGCTGTTGATGTCCTGTTGAGAGAGAGAGAGAAAAAAAGAGGAACTGCCTGAAGAGGCAACACGAGGTTGCCAAGAGGCGCTAAATCAGGAGACTGCCCCTTTAAGAGAGCTTGGAGGAGGAGGAGGCGGCGGCAACCAGCAAGCATGACACACCACAGTGCTGCCTCCCACGTTCTCTGGCACTTGCTTGGCTTTCCTTCCCCGTCCAATGGACATTCCAAGTGATGCAACGGAATGAAAAGCGAAGGCAGCCAAAGGAGGAGCAGGACAGAGGAGGCCCTCTAGCTCACCTGCTTGATGATGTAAGTCAGCTCCTCAATCTCCACCGCCTTGTCATCAAACAGAGATTTCCGCTTGGCCACTGAAGATACAGAAAAGTGTAGCGCATTAACCCATTTTCAGTCTGGGGGCCACATTCCCCTCTGGGCAACTTTCCAGGGGCCACATGCCACATGGTGGGTGGGACCAGAAGCAAACACAGGCAGATCAATGTAACCTTTGTAGAGTGGGATAGTTTCTGCACACACACCTCCCTTTGCCTTTGGTTCAAGGAGGCAAGAGCTGTTATCAGAGCTAAAGGACACAGCCCAGGCAGAAACACTCAAGGTAGGTTTGAAGTAAGGCCCATAAGGGGATAGACCTGGGACAGTCCTGAGGGTTAGATCAGGAGGCCCTGAGGCTCCCCGCCTTCTATATTAACTCCCATTCTCACCAACCAAGCCCGGCCCCTCTCCCTTCACTTGTGACTTCCACGTTATGGAAGTGGAAGCTTGTCATAGACAGGACAAGCTAAGGTGCTGCAGTTGCTCTCAACCCAGCTCCCTGCCTTCGTCCAAGCACAGCATTCATGGTCAACCACTCCCCTGGCATCCCAACACCTCCCCAGCTTTTCATCGACATCAAATGACAAGTCAAAACTCAGCCAGCAACTGCATGATGTGGATCGGTTTCCCCCACTCCCCATAGTAGGCTCCAGCTTCATCCACACTCCAAATACTCACGGATTGTTAGCTTCTCCAGCTTGGCAAAAGTGTTGCTGAGGTCCTTCCCAATCCGCCTGAGAATCACAAGGAGTTGAAATTAACCACAACGGATGCAGAACTCAACCGCCTCGCCTAATTTTTCATTTTATCATTTTATCATCAGATGTTCAAGTTACAAGTTTTTTCATTTTATCATTTTATCATCAGATGTTCAAGTTACATGAAACTAACAAATCTTAAAACTGGAAGGGGCAAGGAGTTATTATGCACAGTGCTGGACCACCCCTGTGTGCTGGATTTTGACATTCCACATTTTCAAAAGGGTGGAAAAGTGGTAGTGGCTTCAGGCAGGTTATCACAGAGCTCTTGCAAGATCTCCCTGTTGCTTCTCCTCACTTCTCTGGAGCCACTGCCAGAAAAGCAAGGAGAAGCAGCTGCAGCTACTGGATTCCACAGCAAGATCTCATGGACCTCTCCATACTGCTTCTCCTCCAAAGCCCCCACGCATATCGCCTGCCCCCCACTGCTGCAAGAGAAGCAAGGAGAAGCGGCTGTGGCTTCCAAGTTCCGCTGAGATCTCACGGACCTCTTGCAAGGGCTAGGGCAGGGGTCTGCAACCCGCGGCTCCGGAGCCGCATGTGGCTCTTTTACACCTTTGCCGCGGCTCCGGGGCGGATACACAATGCGGATACACGCATTGTGTGCCCCGACACTCCCCACTGTGGTGGGCGCTGTACTGGCTGTGACGTCGAATGGGGGCGGTTAGTTAGTGGGGACGGTGCGTTAGTCACACACCGTCCCGACGTCACCTTCCCGCCCACTGTCAGATTGGACATTAAGGTAAGAAACAATATATGCAGTGTTATATTTGTTTTCAATGTCACAATGTCGCAATGGTTTTGCGGCTCCCAGGTTTTTTTTCCTTCGGAAACGGGTCCAAGTGGCTCTTTTTGTCTTAAAGGTTGCAGACCCCTGGGCTAGGGAACCTCCAATCGTCTTCAACTGTTGGTCACAGCAGCTAGGGCTGATGGGAGCTGTAGTTCAGCAACACCTGGAGGACCACAGATTCCCCAGCCCTCCTCCAAGCTTGTCCTCCATGTTTCCAACCGCTTACCAACTTAACCCCCACTCCCTGCTTCCAGTACCTGCCACCTCACCAGCCATGAGTGCTGGACCTTACTGGCTGTGGGGCTGGGCTCCCGACACTGTATAGGGAAAACCTATTTCTCTGGATCCCCCTGCAGTGCTACATTCTCATATGTCCCTGAAACGTCCCCATGAAGCGATGGGTTGATAAACTCACTTGGCCATGACAGTGAATTCGCTTCTTTGCCGAATGGCGTTCAGCACTGGCTTGTTTGGCTGAAGCCCATTCTGAGGGGGAGAAAAGAAAATGAAAGACAATTGAGACTGCGTTAAGAATATAAACAAAAATGTGAAAGAAAAACTCCTGGGTGCTTCTCTTTTTACTAGCCCAGCTTCTCCCAGGTGGGAAAATTTCTACCTACACCTGTCAGAATACCAGCCACGCTTGGCTCCCTGTCTCCCAACAAACAACACAATGGCCCGGTACAAAAAGATGCAACTTTATTTTTGGGGGGTCTCCAGCATTTTTAGATGCCAACCTTATGTACCCAGGAAATTCCTGCAGTCTGTGGGAGAATCTCCTGTAAGTTCTAGAGATCTCAGAAGCCCACCCCACAGTAGCTCAGAGCAGGGCTTTTAGGGTGGCTGCCCGTGTTGGTGGAATGGCATTCCTTTCAGGATACAACAGATGCTCTGCTATCTGTACTTTCCAGAAACAATAGCAGACATTTTTGTTCCAACAGGCTTTCTCCACTGGAGAAATGGATCTATGCCACACGTATCTTTTTTGGGGGGTATAGTTTCAGTTTTGTTTTAAATGTATCTGCTGGGTTTTGTGCTTTATCTGGTTATTTTGCTGGTTTTGTTATCCATTGCATTGACAATAAGTGTAGAATGCAATCATAAATTGATTATGGTGACGATAACATTAACAATAATCAACCTGCCACTTATGCTTATAAAATTATTTACAGTGGTACCTTGGTTCTCGAAGTTAATCCATTCTGGGAGTCCGTTCGACTCCCGAAACGGTACGAAAACTAAGGCACAGCTTCTGATTGGCTGCAGGAGATTCCTGCACTCAAGCGGAAGCCATGTTGGAAGTTCGGCTTCTGAAAAACAAACTGGAACACTTACTTCCGGGTTTGCAGTGTTCGGGAGCTGATTTGTTCAGAAGCCAAGCTGTTCAAGTACCAAGGTACCACTGTATATGCTACATATTATTGCTGTATAAAGGCCAGTTATGCAAACAAAACATATATAAACATTGAATACACAACAAAACAATCCCTTTTAAAACAATACAATGTGAAACACTCATAATTAAAATACCCAGTAAAATAATCCCATTAACCTGTTACAAGCCTTCTCAATGAGGTGTACAAATTTAGCAATAAAACAGGTTTTTTAAAAAAATCACAATTACATAACATGACATTAAACACTAGAAAATGCGTTGAGAGGAAAGTCTCCATTTGTGGCAATGGAAACTTCCTTCCTGGGACTTAATAGAAGCTTGGTGGGCAGGGGAGGCCCCCTTGGTGGATTTTCATCAGCACCAAGAAAGTTAGGGAAAGTGAAACTCCCCTTTCCTGGGATCCAGGCTGTGCTTCACTCACATTCAATCACTCTCACGCACGCACACAAATCATGCACATTAATTGCTGTTAATGTCTCATCTCACTTGGCCCTTAGTTAACATCAGGAACAGCGCATGTGACAGGCTCAGGGCATTCTCCACCCATTCCCATGCCTTGATTTACAGCTGTCTCTATCAGGTCCCCAGCCTAGAGAGGTGTAATTGCAGGAGTTCTCCACATTGGCCGCAAGAGTTAGGTCTATCCAAATCCCCTTGCCTCCAACTCAGCCTTAAGTGGCACTCACCTGTCTGCTCTGCAAGGACTTGCAGGCAGAGAGAAATTCCTGGGTGCGATCTTGACACGACATGGTGTCCCACTGTGGAGGAGGTGGCGCAACTGGGCTTGGGGCAGGGGTGGCAGCGAGCGGGGGCAGAACTTGCGTCTGGGAAGGTCCCAGGTAAACGCCCTGCTCCGTGTTTCTAGAGCCGTGGCGTCTCCTCGTATTCATGGAGGCTCATAACCTGGTGCTGAGAGAGAGAGAGAGAGAGAGAGAGAGAGAGAGAGAGAGAGAGAGATGGTCATCAGTGCCCAGCAATGAAAACTTCAACCTTGCTCTCAAATTGCACCAGACAGGCTTCCCCACCCCATTGTAAAAACACTTAAATCAACAAGGGGCAATCTAAAAGTTGTTAGACTCAAATTCCCATGATCCAGGTAGCAGCTGAGTGGACAGGGATAATAGGAGGTGTAGTTCAACATCTGGAGAGCCACTAGTTCCACCACTGACTTAAAGCCTGCAACCCTTTCAAGTACGGTTTTTATTATTGCATTTATTAATTAATTTTATATCTCACCCTTCCTCCCAAAGGAACACCAGTGACCAATACAATTATTTTTATGGGGGGGGGGACAATATATTAGAATAAAAATATTACACACACACTATTCCAAACATGAAAACCATAAAAAATATTATCTGCTTTTTAGCAGTTACTGATTTAAATCTCCACCCCTCCCATCAAAAAATAAAAAACATTTTGCCAATCTTGAGAATTAATTTCAAAATTTCCCATATTGTTTTCAGCCAGGTTAAACTTCTCATCGGGTCACAAATAATTATATAAATACTAGGGGGGGGGGGGAATTCTTGGGAGGGCACACTGACTTTAAAATTAATTGTTCAATGGGCTTTAACAGTCTGTTTGCTTGAGAAAGGACTATGTGATTAGCCAAGGAACGTGCAGTTTGACGTATGGGCAGCCAGCTTGTTTCCAGTTCTCCCAGTTTTTCTTTTCCTTGGGCTCCTGTTAGAGCTTTTAAATCTCTGTAAAGGTATCTTATCGTGTGCAATCCCTTCTGTTTATAACCACTGGGCTGTATTTCTTTTCTTTTGATGTAAGAACAAGGGATGGTAACAGAAAGGAGCAATTGGGGAGATCAGAGAGTGACCAGAGAGATGTGCTACAGCCAAGGGATTTAAAATAAATTGACAACAAATGTGAGAGGTCTGTTTCATCATTAGAATTACATTTCATGCATGGGCTGCGTCATAAATTTGGTGGAATGCTCCCCACCCCCGCCAATATGTCGATTTGTATATGTTGGCAGTCTTGCTTGCTTGGATGATTAAATTAAGAGATTCTAAAATCTTTCAAAAGCTGGCAGATCAGTACAGAAAGGAAGGACTTGAAATAACATTTTTAACTTAGGTAAGATAATTATTTGTACAGTAGTGACCGTTCCCAACTATGTTGCCGGTTTGAGGGATCTAATTATATGTATTTGATGAAAGGCCTATTGTTCTTTTTCTTTAACTGCTTCCAACTTTTTGTAATCATTACTCCAAGATACTTTATTTGCTTTTAGCACAATTTAATTTTGGATTGGTTAAGGCGCAATTTATCCAGTTGTGCGATATTGAAAGGCAACATCTCTGACTTTTTGCAGATGGATCCCATTCCCGAGATTTCACCTTAACAAAAAATCTTCGAGAACATTTGGTAAGGATATATTTGGTTTTTCTAACCCTGATGTCATCTGCAAATAGGTTAAGCTTTTGTTCCATTCCTTCCACTGATACTCCCTTAATCAAATCATCTCCCCTAACTTTGGTAGCCAAAGGGTCCAGGGATATGGCAAAAAGCAGGGGTGACAAAAAGGTACCACTCCACATACTGAATCTTGGGGGGGTCCTGTCCATTAAGTCTGATAGTTCTCTGAGAATTCTCAAATAGGTTTTTCAAAACAGTTACAAATATTGTGGGAAATTACAACTTTTCTAATAATGGATATAGTACTAATTAATTAATTAATTGATTGATTGATTGATTCCGTATACTGCCCTATACCCATAGATTTCAGGGCGGTCCACAACACAAAATGACAATATAGAAAATGCAAAGCACATAAATAATAAGAACAAAAACAAACAAATAATCCCCCCTCTCACAACACACTTAAAAAGGGCATCATGTGTAAATCTGCCCAAGGCTGAATTCGAGCAACTACTTTCACAGAGTCTGGTGCATAAAGGTGTATAATGAAGTCGCCAGTCAAATCTTCCTGGGGAGAGTGTTCCACTGGTAGGGAGCCATTGCAGAAAAGGCCTGTTCACACAAAGAAGGGCCTCAAAGGATGATCTCAGGGTAGGTTTATATGGCGAGAGGCAGTCCTTGAGTTATTGTGGTCCTGAACCATTTAAGGCTCTGTCAAAACCAGCACTTTGAAATGGGACCAGAAGCTAACTGGTCCCCAGTGCAGTCAGACCAGGACTGGTGTAATGTGCTCAAACTGCCTTGCCCCAGTGAACAACCCGGTCACCGAATTCTGCACTAGCTGAAGTTTCTGAACCAAGCTAAATAAATTCTCCCAGCCCAATTTGTCAAATGCTTTACTAGAATGATACTATCAACTAGAATGATACTATCAATGTTACTTTTATTGGTTCCCCCTGCCCCAGGTAGATTGCATTAATTAATATCCTAATAGGATCAGCTATATGCTGCTCCTTAACAAAGCCTACTTGATCCGTGTCTACAATTGTGGATAAGAGAAGTGGATGTCAACCTGTCTGCCAAAAGTTTCCTAAAAATCTTTGCAGCTTGATTAATTAGTACTATAGGTCAATACTAGTATACAAAAATGGCGTCTGTCTCAGGTTTCTGAAATTCAATAACCTACAATTCCTTCCAAGTGGCAGGTACTTGACGCCCTCAGAGCATAAAGTTGAAGAGCCTCCCCATTTTAGGATACTTGCTCCTTAAACATTTTGTAAAAAAAATTGGAGGTAAAGCCATCTAATCCTGGGGTGTTTGCAGGTATTAGTTTAAGGGGATTTTTCCTATTTCATTTTCTGCTGTAGATTCACATAGATAACTTCATTGATCTCTGACCAGGGGTTTTAGATTTACTTCACTGAGGTAACTGCTAATTTGCATATTATATGTTACTTTACATTTATATATTTCATTGTAGAAGCCTTTACATTCCCCCCTGCCAACCTCTTCTTTATAAAGGTGTTTTCCTCCCTGTCCTTGAATACACGTGATATATTTCTAGAATTTCTTATTAGCTCATAAACGAAGAGTTTTGATTTTTTGTCACAGAATTTGTAGTATTTTTGACTGATATAAAGGTAAAGGTACCCCTGCCCGTACGGGCCAGTCTTGCCAGACTCTAGGATTGTGCGCTCATCTCACGCTATAGGCCGGGAGCCAGTGCTGTCCGCAGACACTTCCGGGTCATGTGGCCAGCATGACAAGCTGCATCTGGCGAGCCAGCGCAGCACATGGAATGCAGTTTACCTTCCCGCTGGTAAGCGGTCCTTATTTATCTACTTGCACCCGGGGGTGCTTTCGAACTGCTAGGTTGGCAGGCGCTGGGACTGAACAACGGAAGCGCACCCTGCCGCGGGGATTCGAACCGCCGACCATGCGATCGGCAAGTCCTAGGCGCTGAGGTTTTACCCACAGCGCCACCCGCGTCCCTTTGACTGATATATTGTGGCTTTTAAGAGCATAGCAGTGCTGGCCCAAAACTTATTTCTGTCTGTAGCAGAGGCTAAATGGCACCACAACCACTCCAGTAGGGCCAACACAAAAAATATTTGCTGCACTGTTCAGACACCAATCCCCACCACTCCTGAAGCAGACCTCTTTGTCCTGCCACTTGGCTCCCAACACACACACACCCTCGCTACCAGGATAAGGCTACCAATGGCTACCAACTCACTGTCAATGGCTACTATCTCTACTGTCAGAAGCAATATGTGTCTAAATGCTAGTTGCTAGAAACCATCAATGGGGAGAGTGCTGTTTTATGCAGGTCCCCTTTGTAGGCTTCCCACTGGAGCATCTGAGTGGGCACATGCTGGACTAGACAGGTCATTTGGTCTGAGCCAGCAGCCAGGCTCCTTCTACGTTTTTATGTTAACTCAGATCTCCACCAGAACTAAGCTGAAAAACAAACGAAGGCACCCGGTGCCCTAGGACAAACTGCTGTAAACTACTAGCAACGGCTTCTCCCCCCACAGTGCTCAGTACGAATCCAAGAGATTCCTAAGTCCCATTGCTTTCCTTTTGGATTCGAAAAACTGCCACTCCTAATTCAGTGGGAGGAAATTTAGATTTCACAAAGGCCCAAGTAGTGATGCCAATTGGGCAGGTGAGAATCTGGCTGCTTTGTGGTTGTATGAACTAACACAGGGGTCAGCAACCTTTTTCAGCAGGGGGCCAGTCCACCATCCCTCAGACCATGTGGTGGGCTGGACTATTTTTGGGGGGGGGGGTGAGAATTGAACAAATTCCTATGCCCCACAAATAACCCAGAGATGCATTTTAAATAAAAGCACACATTTTACTCATGCAAAAACACCAGGCAGGGCCCACAAATAACCCAGAGATACATTTTAAATAAAAGGACACATTCTACTCAGGTAAAAACACGCTGATTCTTGGACCGTCTGTGGGCCGGATTGAGAAGGCGATTGGGCCACATCCAGCCCACGGGCCTTAGGTTGCCTACCCCTGAACTAGCATCTACTCTCCCCACAAGCTCTGAATCGCTTAACAATAACAGAAGATGATCAGTCTTCCAAGCCACCACCTTGCTGGCACAAATAACAAAGTGTTTTGTGGCGATATAAGGAGACAGATTTATTGTAGCATAAGCTTTATCATTCACTATATTTATAAAAAGCATTTTTAGATCACTCTTCACCTTCAAAGATACCAGAGTGGTATCCAATCGGCAGGAATAAACTAATTGTGGACATACTGGCTGGGGCTGATGGGAGCTGGAATCCCCTGACCCTGCTTAACATAAACATACAATGCAGCTGCATTTGAGATACTATGCAGAAACAATATAAATGAACAGGAAAAGGTGCAGAAAAGAATGACTACAATTATCGAAGGGCTGGAGCACTTTTCCTATAAGGAAAAGAGAAGTCAAGTGGGGCTTTCTTTTTTATAGAAGAAAAAAAAAACCGTCTGGGAGAGGGGAGGAAATATTACAGCAACTTCTATTATTACAAATTGTCCAACAAAGAGCGGAGAAAGAGAAACTGTTTCCCCTTCTCAGAGTCAGCAGCTTTGGAACAGGCATGCTATTTCATGCAATACAATGCACAATTAACTTAATCAAACTTGCACTGTGGATATGGGCAGCTAGTAAAACTTGCGTCACTAAAAGTGGATACTCTGAAAAGACCAACAAATCGGAAACCTTTGTATACCTATAGTTAATTGTTTTGACTTTTTCCTGAATGTAGTATGTTTATTTATCCTATGACAAATAATTAAAAAAATCAGTATTTTAAAAACTTATCAAACTTACTGCCTGAAGTTTTGGTGAAGTGCCTACTAGCTAGGACAGCTTTAAAAGAAAGCATTAGAAAGGGTTGTGGAAGAGGAAGAAATCTACTAACTGTCAAAAAGGAACTTCCTGTTCACACACAGTCTACCCAGGAAGCCAACAAATTACATCCAGCCTTGCAACACAGGGATTCTGTACCTCTCCTTCAATCAATCTTACCTGAAAATAAGCCTCACTGTATTCAATGGGGCTTACACCCAGGGAAGGGCATACAGGACTGAGAAGAAGGAAGGCAGGGCCCCTACGCTAGTGTCGGGGGTTCAGAGGGGCTCAGAAACCCCAGTGCAAGTGTGGGACTCAGACCCCTTCAGGACCAAACTGTGAACAGCATTGACTCACAGTCTCCCAATATCCATCTCCAGCCTTCCCCTCTCCAGTAAAGGGGGGAAAGTCTGGGGTATATTTGGACGCTTGGCGACACAGCCTTGGCCACCCCTTACCCAGATAACCAGCTCCAACCCTCCTTTCCTTTCTTAAAGCCAGAAGCACTACTGTAGTTGCACTGCACCCTCCAAAGCTCAATTAATCAGTAGGGTAAAGGTGGCAGGAAGGAGAGTAGAGTGGGGCTCCCTCATCACCCTCAGAAAGGGACATGGGTTGCTTGTCAGGGCGAGGGAAACTGTGGGCCGCCTGGGATGCTTCTGAAAACATAGATGAAGCTAAGCCAAAACAGAAAGTAAAACACAAAGTAACATAGGAAGCTGTGTCTCTCATAACACTAGAATTAGAAAATAGTCAAGGAAGCTGGATGTTAAAAGATTCAGGACAGGCAAAAGAACGTATTTCTTTATACAGTGCACTTTTAAACTATGGAATTCGCTCCCACAAGAGTCAGGGATGGCCACCAAGTTGGATGGCTTTGAAAGAGGATTAGACAAATTCATGGCTGATAAGGCTATCAATGGTTACCGGGCATAATGGCTATGTTCTACCTCCAGTTGGAGGCAGGATTATTCTGAATATCAGTTGCTGGAAAACAGGACAGGGCTTACTAATTGTGCTGGAGAAGGAATTTCAGCAAGTGTATCCTCTAATGTATAAGGCAGCTTCTGGTTTAAATTAAATCTACAAGGAAAAAATGTATGAATATATAAGCGCCCCGGAAAAGCTGCAATGTGAAATGATGGTTTTCTACAGTGTGAACAACCACAGTGAGCATTTGGGCTTGTGCACCCTGTTTCCCTCTTTTATACACATATTAAGAAAACCTTGGTTTGCTGAGTGATGGTTTTAGAACTTGCTAGGATTTGAGATTTCAGCTTCAGTTGCTGGAAAGCGCAGCAAGGGAGAGTGCTGTGCATTCAGATTGTGCTTGTGGACTTCCTAGAGACATCCGTTAAGCCACCATGAGAACAGGATGCTGGACTAGATGGACCAGTAGCCTGATCCAGCAGGATGTTCTTATGCCTTCTACAGAGCCAGGCCTATCAAACTCAGTATTCTTTACACTGACTGTCAGTGGGGGTCCAAAGTTTCACACAAGTGCTCTCTCCCAGCCCAACCTGGAGATGCTGGGAACTGGGACCTTCTGCACGCAAAGCAGATGCTCTACCACTGAGCTACGGCCCTTCCCCTCAAATTAAGATTCTAGTCCTCACGGTAAACCACTGGGCTATGGCCCTTTCTTGAGGGGCTGCCACATACATAGAATCATGGAATTGTAGAGTTGGAAGAGACTACAGGGGGTCATCTAGTCCAACCCCCTGCAATGCAGAAATTGCCCTACGTGGGGCTCGAACCCACACGACCCTAATATTAAGAGTCTCATGTTCTCCTACCGACTGAGCTATCCGGGTGAGGTTGAAAGAAGGGAAATGTTTTCAACCACTATCTGTGGAAGAGGAAAGTGGAGAGTTGGAGGGGGGGGGGGGGAGAGAGAGAGAGAGAGAGAGAGAGAGAGAGACCTCAATAATACCCAGGAAAGGAGGAGGGGGAAAGCTTTCGTTCCTGTCAGAAAGGGGAGGGTGAGGGCACAGGAGAGGAAGGACTTGGACCAATCGGCTGGGGGAGGGATTTGGAGCAGGACACGAAAGAGAAGGGTTTGGAGACCACAATCTGTGGGGAAGGGGGAAACATTTCACGGGGACACACAACGGGGGGGGGGGGAAGGGCTCCGGCCGCTGTCTCTGAAAAAGGGGGGAACTCTTTGAAGCGGGAGGGGGGACCACACCGGGTGGGGGAACTTTTACGGAAGAGCACCGCGCTCGGCAAGAGTAACGGGGGGGGGGTGACGGCGAAGCCTGAGGCATATATGAGAGGTGGACCCCCGACTCACCGGCTTCGCGGACCCGGACCCAGCTCTAGGCGCTGCCTCCCTCCTCAGTTCCGAACACCGGCCTCCGGATCGAACGACCAAACAAGCCGAAAGGAGGGCGGGCCGCCGACGTCACTGCCACGTACCCCCTCGGCGACCGACGTCACACGCACGACGCCGAGAGACGTCTGTTAGCAGCGCCTCCTCCGCTAGGGCGCGCGCGCGTACGTCCTCCCCGCCCCTCCAGCGACGCGGCTTCTTTTCGCTGACGTTGAGGTTGAGAGAGGCGGGGCTCTGTTGCTATGCGACAAAAGGCGGGCGCTTTCCGGGATCCTTGGCAAACGAGGAGGGAGGGGGGAGTGTAGAGTAGGGATTTTGTTGCTAGGCAACCAAGAGCCGGCGGGGCCTGCATTCCAGAATAAAGGATTTACCTGGGAGTAAGCTGTAATTGAAACGGGTCGGGCTGGCTGCTGAGTAAATGTGCGTAGGAAGGGCCGTAACGTAAATCAACAAACTGAGGAGGAGGAGGAGGAAGAAGAAACGTTGTGACAGGTAGAGATTCGGCTGGTGAGGCTTTTTCTAGCAGCTGCTCGCCAGGGTTTCAGGCAGTGGATGTTTCCAGCCCTATCTGGTAATGCCAGAGACTGAACAAAATAAAATAAAATAAAAAATCCTTCCAGTAGCACCTTAGAGACCTACTAAGTTATTGGTATGAACTTTTGTGTGCACACGAAAGCTCATACCAATAACTAATTTAGTTGGTCTCTTAAGGTGCTACTGGAAGGAATTATTTTATTTTTAAAAAATTTTGTTTTGACTACAGCAGACCAACCCGGCTACCTACCTGTAAAAAGAGACTGAACCTGAGACCTACATGCAAAGCAGATGTTCTGCCAGTCAACTACAGTCTGTCCCCCAAAATCAAATGAAGTGCTGCTAAAGCACTACAATTGAGTACTACAAAGAGGTCATATTCTCCATTCTTTCCTTGTGCATTGTTTAGTAAAGTTTAATGGAAGATAAGGCTGTCAATGGCTACTAGTCACAATGGCTATGCTCTTCCCCCACTGTCAGGGGCAGTAAGGCTTTTGAATTTCAGTTGCTGAAAACCACAGCAGCTCTTGTGCTTAGGACCTGCTTGCAGGTTTCCCACCGCCATCTAGTTGTTCACAGTGAACAGGCTGCTGGACTATATAAGTCATTGGCCTGATCCAGCGCACTCTTCTTGTGTTCTTATGTCGGTAGTCAAATGAAATGTTACCTTGATATGCTCTAGCATCTGTTTCCTTTCTTTACCCTTTGTTTTTTTCCCACCCCACTGGCAATATTTCAGCAATAAGCTCCTTGGGGGCAGAGTATTTGTGTTACCAGGTAAAGTGCACAGTAAACCACAACATAATTTGAGTTTGGAACCTACAAATTGGGCACCAACTAACCCACCCACCCTCTGTTGTGGCTGCCAGATGGCACTTGGAAAGGGAAAAAAAACTTTTCTTTTTCTGAATATCCTAAACAAGCAGGTGTGAATGTAGCAAGCTCTGCGTGAATGTAGCAACTAAAAACCTACTTCCACACAAGCCAAGTACGTACAGAGATAGCAAACAGAGGTCTAACTTAGAGGAAGAGGAACTAAAATAAATCTTAACCAATTGTCATTTTAAATAGTCTAGTCATCAGCAACATCCCTATCAATGAAAACAAGTGGACCTTGGCCACTGAATAAAAATTACACATAAACTAAGAATCTTCAAAGGAAAGGAAGACCCTGAATATTTCTGTTCTGTCTGCTGGGACTTTATTTCTCTATCATGTGCAGGGTGGGGTGGCATCAACGGTTGGCACGCCTGGGGGCACGCTCAAAGACCCTGCCGGACCTCCTCACCCTCTGCACCAATGTTGGCTGCTTGGTCACCTTCCTCTTCTTGCATTTTAATGGTGTCGCAGGGCCAAAAGAACAGGGTGTCTAACCACCACCTACTCATGTACCTCTTGGTCTGGCCCAGAGAGGAGAAAATGGCATTGAGTGATGAGGAGCTGCTGCCCCTGCCTGCTTCCCCATTGGCATGCTGTGTCAAGCAATGGTGAGGCAAAGGAGTTGCAACGACAGTGGACCAAGGGTGGATAATACCTTTCAGCCTGAGGGCAGCATTTAATTACGGGCAACCTTCCGAGGGCCATATTTCAGTGGCAGGTGGGCCCAGAGGTAAAATGGATGGAGAAACAAATGTAAATTATACCTACCAACATGAGTTTGACCAAACTGCGGGAGGCAGTGGAAGACAGGAGTGCCTGGCGTGCTCTGGTCCATGGGTTCACGAAGAATCAGACACAACTAAATGACTAAATAACAACAACATAGTAGGCTAGTCTCTATGCCAATCACATATCCCTCCCTCTCCTCCATCAGGGCTAGCAAGAGGCATGGCCAGATTTGGACACATTCTAATCTGGCAAAGGCATCTAGAGCCAGTGAAGGGGAGGGTTCTGAGGCCAGATAGAGAGGCCTGGAGGGCTACAATTGCCCCCCAGGCCTGGTGTTTCCTCATCTCTAGCTCAGTGAGGCTTACAGAAGGTATCTCTTGTCCCTCAAACCTGCAGCTGGCCCTGATGTAGGAAATGTTAACTTTTTCTCTGGCCCATCCATCAAAACATCTTATGGGAAGGGGTGTGAGGAACAAAAAGACAGGCTTTTACTTGCTGCGTGGGATATTGCGCTGTGTTCATAGGTCAAAAGTCCAAGCCTTTCCCACATAATTCATTACGATCACTAAAAAAACTGTCTGATTTCCTCACTTCCCATTACTAGTCCTCTCCTATCTCTTCCTGACCATTATCAAAATGGGTATCTGCTATTTCGGGCAGCCAAGAATTTCACAGAAAGCCATGCGTGATAGTTAAAGTTTATTCCCCTTAGCTGTAAGACTGCCTGTATTTTGCAGCAATGCTGCCATAGCCTGCTCTGTATTCTCTGTCCACATTCTCTCTCTCCTCAGTGAGTTTCCCCAAATTTCTCAGAGGTATTGGGTTGATGTTCTTGATCGCTGTTCAGATGACTGGGCCCAGCCACTTCTCCGCTCATGCTCTTCAAGGAATCTCGCTTTGTGCTGAAGAGAGAAACACGTCTCCAGATCACGTGGATCTTTGTGCTTTCAGTCCGAAGGCCCAGATCTTCGGTAGATGTCTTCTTCCCAGTTGCCCACCTTTCCCTTAAGCTATGTCTTCTCTTTTTTTTCACTGTAAACAAAAATTATAAGATCATGTCAATGGGGGGGGACCAGCAAAACCAGGGCAGCTTTAGCCTTTTGGTCTGCATAACCCTCTAAAGGGCCCTGTGCCAACACATGGCATAATTGGGCACCAGAGACCAAGGCCACAATCACCAATTTTACTGGGTGGCGTTGGCTGACGCTGAAACTCTTGCTGTTCTGGGATAGCTTGCATGCTGCTGTGTCAGTGTGTTGAGAAGAAAAGCCCTGCTGGCTCATCTAGTCCTCTATTCAGGCCCATCTAGTCCTCTATTCAGAGGAGCAATCTAGGTGCCTATAGAAAGCCCGCAAGCAGGCCCTGTGTGTGTTGGAAGAGGTCTGGTGCAATTAAGATGGATGCACTAGCAAGTTCAGGCATGGAGGCTCCAAGTTCCAGTTTCCAGCCATTGGGTTGTAATGGTAGCCATAGCTGGAGCAGACCTATTTAAATGAATAGATGTGATGAACTTCCATCCATGAATGTGTCTACTCTCAGTATAACTTGGTTAGATACAACTTGCTGGTCCATGGCATGCAATGAAATTTTTTGTAGGGGAACAGGGCCAGAGGCACCAGCTTGCAAGGGTGATGGGGGGAGAGAGATGCACGTGTGAGCATCTTAAGCAGGTCAGAAACTTACTGGGCTTTGGGAAGGAGGTGCCAGGCCTCTGGCGGATTATTGGAGCATTGCTGCCTCCGGGAGGGCTTTGGGAAGGTGGCGGGAGGGCTCTTGGACCCCGTCATTCTAATTTACCAGGAACATTTAGGGGACTAACCTAGTCCCCCTAGTCCACTGACTGCAAGCCACTGTTGCTGGTCACAATCCTGTCCTCTGAAGCAACTGAAAAGAGGTCTGCTTCATCTTCTGTGTAGCAGGCCTTCTGATATCTGAAGACCACTATCATGTCTACTTAAATATTTGCTTCTTCGGGGTGAACATACCCTGCTCCTCTTCCTTGTTCCCCACAACAGTTTCTCATAGGACATGCTTTCCAGATCCTTCACCATCCCATTTGCCCTCTTCTGAACATGCTGCAGTTTATCATCATGCTTCTTAAAATGTGGTGCTCAGAACTACTCCACATGTATTCTGACCAGCAGAGAATAGAGTGGAGCTATTACTCATTATCTGGTCAGAATGCTTCTGTTTAAATAATCTCTCCCTCTTACCTGCCCCAGCCAGTGTGGCCAGTGGGATGATGGGAGTTGTAGGATAGCAGCATCTGGAAGGTTCCCCACCCCTGTTCTGCAGGGCTATCAAGGTTTGGGATTATTTGCAGTTACCGGTAGCTAATCTAGCATCAGTCTACATTGCTGTAAAGCAATCCTATGCATGTTCATCCAGAGGTTGTCCCATTTTGTTTAATTGGGTTTATTTGCAGATGCATGTGCAGAGGTTTGCAGCCTTAAAAAAATATATCTATAACAGTTTCTCCTACATTGGTAAGAAGCTGAAAAGGTTATTTATATTAGGTTCCTATTTCACTATTTACTGATTAGTTTTTAAGGTTGTAAATTAGATTATCATGATCTTGTTTAGAAGCATATTCTCCTCGGGGTGGCCAGATGCACAAGGACAGGGCTTAATAATTGTGCCGAAGAAGGAATTTCAGCAAGTGTATCCTCTAATGTATAAGGCAGATTCTGGTTTAAATTAAATCTACAAGGAAAAAATGTATGAATATATAAGCGCCCAAAAAAAGCTGCAATGTGAAATGATGGTTTCCTACAGTGTGAACAACCAGAGTGAGCATTTGGGCATGTGTACCCTGTTTTCCTCTTTTATACACATATTAAGAAAACCTTGGTTTGCTGAGTGATGGTTTTAGAACTTGCTAGGATTTGAGATTTCAGCTTGATCCTAGCTTGTTCTTACTAACCAGGGTCTGGACCTTGATTACACAACTGTGTTTTATTTAAAAGTGAATGCATCACATCTCTGTGATGATGTGAAATAATAATAACAAAATAATAATAATAATAATAATAATAATAATAATAATAATAATAATAATAATTGCCCCACCCATCTGGCTGGGTTTCCCCAGCAACTCTGGGTGGCTCCCAACAGAATAAATGATAATTATTATTATTAATAATAATAATAATGGGGGAGCATGCTAACAGTTGGTTTACTGCAGTTGGAAACTGCATTTACTCGTTCCGCTTTATAGCAGGAATGGAAAACATGCACCTAACTCCTGTCAAGTTCCTCCCATCGGAATCCTCCCTCCTGTTGCCTGGGCCGATTCCTCCACAAGCTCCTCCCACTTGCATGCGCGAGCTCCGCCCCCTTCCCGAGGCCCCACCCTCTTCGAACCTCGCTTGCCCCTTAAGTTCCATCCGAGGGCTTGCCCGCCCACGTGCGCAGGGCGCTGGGGATTCCCCGAATTTTCCCAGCTCCGGTGAGGGGAAACCCCTCCACGTGATTCCCTCCTGCGATCGGGGATGCGGAGGAGGCGTCACCTTTTTCAGAGTCTGGAGCAGTCGTTTGGGGCGCGGGTGGTGCTGCTACTGAGCTTGTGTCTATCGCTTCGGAGGAAAGCACTTCATTGGATTCCACACAGCCCATCGCCCGCCGCGCGGCGCCTGGACGGGGCCCGTCCCGGCCCGCCAAAGGGGCCTGCCGCCGCCGCCGCCTTATTCCCTAGGCGGCTTTTGTGAGGTCACGCTTTCGCCTCGGCTCCAACTTTGGCGGAGGAAAGTTGCCTCGCTTCACTCTGCCCACCATCATCCACCGTCTTCCTTTAAAAAAAGAAAGAAAAAAGATGGTTCTTTTATATTATATCACTTGCATTTGTTATAAAATATATCGCCTTCCGATTCCGGATCCCAACTCCCTTCGTCACCAAGGTGGCTGCGATCCTAGCACGTTTCCCTAGGAGGGAGTAAACCCCATACAGACTGAATGAGACTTACTTCTGTTTTTATGTATTGATTTAAGCAATTTAGTATACTGCTTAACTACGGTAGTCTCTAAGTTTACAAATATAAGGTACAAAATATAAAAATACGATTGCGCTGCCAGGGGCATTAAAGCCGCATTTCCCCCTCAAAATCAAATCCCATTGCCTTGAGAAGGTAAGAGCAGCTTAGCTGCTGCATCAGGCCAAAGGATCAGGCTATCTTGTCCAACACCCTCTTCTCACAATGGCCAAACAGATGACACAATGGGCAGCCCCAAAGCAGGGCATGGGTGCAACAGCAAGTCTCCCTGCTTGTGATTCCCAGCATATTGCCTCCGAGAGAGGAGGGAGAGAATACATGGGCATCCTTTTTTCTCCTCCATAATTCCTCTCCAAGCCCCTGTAAATGGTGAGAGTTTTGTAATAGGGACAGTTTGCAGAATGACACAGAAAGCTTCCCAAACTGCATCCAAAAATGCAGATAGAGAAGTTGTGGGATATAAGAGATGTTGGGTGGAGAAGTCAGCAAAGGCAGTTCTGCAGATTGCAGCATTAAATAATAATAGAATGATTATTACTACATTATATCCCACCAGTCCTCTGAGGAGCTCAAGATCACATACAGGTAATTTGTTTGTTTGTTTGTACATACCCTGCCCATCTGGCTGGGTTTTCTCAGCTACTCTGGGCGGCTTCCAACCGAATTAAAAACAATACAGCGCCAGACATTTAAAACTTCCCTAAACGGGGCCGCCTTCAGTTGTCTTTTAAAATTCAAATACTTCTTTATTGCCTTGACAGCCACTACTGAGAAGGCCCTCTGCCTGGTTCCCTGTAACCTCACTTCTCACAGCGAGGGAACTGCCAGAAGGCCCTTGGTGCTGGACCTCAGTACATGCTTCCCCCACAATAGCCCTGTGAGATAGATTAAGCCTGGTGTGGGGAACCTTTGCCCTTCTAGTTGATGAACTACAACTCCCATAAGCCTTAGCTAGCATAGCCAATGGCGTAGTTCAGCAACACCGGGATGACTAAATGTTCCCCGTGCCCAGATTAGGGTGAGAGAGAGCAGCATGGTGACCAAGTTGGGATGTGAGCTCCAGTCTCCCAAGTCCTAGTCCAGCACTCTTGAACCACACACCGCACCACATACAATATATAATATGAAAGCTGTGTTAGTCTGTTATGATTAAAAACCCAGTGTGGTACAGTGGTAAGAGTGTTGGACCAGGACCAGGAAATAGCAGGGTTCAAATCCCGATTCAGCCATGAAACTCAATGAATTGGGCTACTCATTCTCATCTTAACCTACCTCACAGGGTTGTTTTGGAGATTAAATGAGAAGGGGGAGAACCATGAATGCCGCCTTAGCTTGTTGGAGATAAAGGTTGGGTTATAAATGTAAGAACTAAAGAGAAAGGTTTTGGGTAGAACCTTAAGTCTAACTTTTAAAAAGCTATTTTATGGGAATATGAATAAAAACTGATAAAAGTGTCTTTTGTGGTGGTGGGGCATTCAAGGGCTTTCTTTATAGTAAAGGTAAAAGGTAAAGGGACCCCTGACCATTAGGTCCAGTCGTGTCCGACTCTGGGGTTGTGGCACTCATCTCGCTTTATTGGCCGAGGGAGCTGGCATACAGCTTCCGGGTCATGTGGCCAACATGACTAAGCCGCTTCTGGCAAACCAGAGCAGCGCACAGAAACGCCGTTTACCTTCCTGCCCGAGCGGTACCTATTTATCTACTTGCACTTTGATGTGCTTTTGAACTGCTAGGTTGGCAGGAGCAGGGACCGAGCAACGGGAGCTCACCCCGTCGCGGGGATTCGAACCGCCGACCTTCTGATCGGCAAGTCCTAGGCTCTGTGGTTTAACCCACAGCGCCACCCGTGTCCCTGTTTCTTTGTAGGAATAGCACATAAAAAACAAGATGTGGAATAATATGAGCAGCTCTTGCTGGATCATATTAAAGGTATGTTTGATGAAGCAGGCTCTATCCCTTGAAAGATGATGTCATGACTTTGAGCCTTGAAGGTGCCACAGCAATCTAACTACAACAGACCAATGTGGCTATTTGGTGGGGTGGAAGGCAGGGAAACCTATCTTCTGGTGGAGCCAATGGCGGACAAACTCACCCCAACTGGCAGTAAAAAAGAAATTAGGCCTCTGGTCCCTGGCTGAAGGCAGAGTGAGGTTGGTGGGGGAGTTCCCCATTTAGCCCTCATGGACCAATCTCCACAGTGGCTTCCCCTCAGGAATTAGTGATATCCAGCTCACTCTTACTGCTCAGACCCAGTAAAATCACTGACCGTTACTAACAAGTCCGTTGACTTAAACTGGTCTCTTCACAGTGGAGCTAAGGGGTTGTATTCAGTTATTTATGACAGTGGACAACCCAGAGGCTTATGGGAAGCTCATGAAGGATATAACCATGGGTAGGCAAACTAAGGACCGGGGGCTGGATCCAGCCCAATCGCCTTTTCAGTCCGGCCCGAGAATCAGCGTGTTTTTACATGAGTAGAATGTGTGCTTTTATTTAAAATGCATCTCTGGGTTATTTGTGGGGCATAGGAATTCGTTCATTCCCCCCCCCCCCAATATATTCCAGCCCCCCACAAGGTCTGAGGGACAGTGGACCGCCCCCCTGCTGAAAAACTTTGCTGACCCCTGGGTATAACTTTCCTCTGCTAATACACCTTTCCTGCATTTCAGAGGTTGACTACTGCTGGAAATGGAGTCTCCACTTTTGTTAGTGGGATTACTAGAGCTGACCTGCATGGATTTGCCCAATGGTATTGTAAGCCAGTAGTCGTGAGCCCCATGGCCACAGCGAAATTCCAAAAATTACCATGTTATATGAAGGAGTTTCATGGAGGACCCTGAGTTTCTAGAATTACTGTATTTTTCGTCCCATAGGACGCACCGGCCCATAGGACACACCTAGTTTTTTGGGGGGGAAATAAAGGAATTCCCCCCCCCCTTTATTTCCCCCCCAAAACCAGGTCGGGGAATCCAAACCAGGTCGGGGAACAGCGGGATGGCGGCGCTGCGCCTCCCTGCTGTCCCCCGAGCTTGTGGGGCTGCCCGATGTCTGCCCGAAGCGCGGGGCGCTCTGCTTCAGCGCTCCCCGCACTCCGTGCAGCAGGCTGCTATCCACAGCCTAGGGAGCCCTGCGGGAACTCCCGCGGGCTCCCCAGGCTTGCTAATAGCTTCCTGAAGCCTGGAGAGCGAGAGGGGTCGGTGTGCACCGACCCCTCTCACTCTCCAAGCTTCAGCGAAAGCCTGCATTCGCCCCATAGGATGCACACAGATCTCCCCGTCATTTTTGGAGGGGGGAAAGTGCGTCCTATAGGGCGAAAAATACGGTATTTTTCTAGTCCTATTATTTTAAAGACCTATCATACCCATCTCTTTTTCTAAGCTAAATAACCACAAATGCTTTCAGCTTTTCCTCACGGGGACTGTAGGTTTTCCACTCATCCCCTCAATTTTGGGCCGCATCTGCACTGTACATTTAAAGGAGTATTGTACCACTTTGGACTATTGTGGCTTCCCCCAAAGAATCCTGGGAACTGGAGTTTCCCCCTCATTCCCCTCACAGAGGTACAATATCCAAAGTTCCCTAGGAAAAGACACTCATCCACTCTGGAAACTGGCGGTCTCTTAACAACTCTTGACATTCTTGTTGCAAACTGTTTTGATCTTTTCTAGCATATAGCAGTATGCATTTTTATAAATCTGCAAATCCGCTCGTGGATGGGGCAACACTCCCCTTGAAAATGCAGGTTCCCAGTCTTGGGATTTTACTGGATTCGGCCCTGAGCCTGGATGCCCAGATTTATGTGGTAGCCAAAACTGCATTTGCACAGTTAAATCTCGTGTGCCAGCTGTGCCCATTCCTGGAGAATTCTCATCTAGTTTAGTTACATCTCATTTGGATTACTGTAACATGCTCTATGTAGGGCTTTCTTTGAAGTACTTGAAAACTCCAACAAACAAAGAGCTGCAGGCAAACTCTTGACTGGGGCTGGTTGTAAAGAGCCTATTACTCCCTTTTTTCGACAGCTCCACTGGCTGTTTCTGGGCTCAATTCAAAGTGTTGGTTATGACCTCTATAGAGCGTTATACAGCTTATGCCCAGGCTCTCTGAAGGACCATATTCTGCCACACAAACCTGCCCAGGCTCCGAGATCTTTGGGGGAGGCCCTTCTCTCAGCGCTGCCACCCTCACAGGCACATTTGGTGGGAATGTGGAAGAAGGCCTTCCAAGTGTGGGGACTTGCTTCCTAGTGAAGCTAGGCTGGCTCCCTCCTTGTTATCCTTCTGCCAGCAGGTGAAAACAATGTTTTATTCTAGTAGGCTTTAGGGAACTGACTTTTTTTGTTTTTTAAAGGAAAGGGCTTCTATTAGTGCTGTGCTATTTTTACTATCTGTGTTTTAATAAGTTGTTTTTGTATTAATTCTATTATCATTTAATTACTTTTCAACTTTTATCTGTTTTGTTTCAATTTGTGTAAGCCACCACTGAGGCCTGGAAAAGTTGGAATATGAATATAATAATATCCTGAGTGGCCCCAAACTTGGGAGTTAGAAGTTGCTTCCACACATCACTCCTTAAAAATAAAAAGGAAATGGAAATGCTAAGCGGGACAGGAATGGTGACACTTTCTCCTACCCGAGACCCCGCACAGGGGAAATAGAGCCCACATTCAGAACATATTGTGCAAGAAGGTACTTTTTAATCGCTTCAAGCGGTCTTAACTGCACAGCAGCCAAAATGAGAGAAGGAAAAGGGAGAATTTCAACCATGCAGGGGGGAAATGTGTTGTCTCCATAAGGTTCTTGAAATGAAGCCCCTGCTATATAAAACTTCACATTCCTGCCACACCAGCTCCCCAGATCCAAAAAATAACCTGGGGCTGCTATGAGGTTAAAAGCAACCCCCCCCCCATGGCAAACCTGTCCTACGAGGCAGCAGAAAGCAGCTCACAATGTTTCTGTCTCTTTTTCTCCCATGACCAGCCAAGGCCTTTGCTTGTGGCAAACCCATGTCCAAGGCTGAGATTCAGGTACTTTGGTGATGCCTGCCTCCTTCGTTATTAAAAAGGCAAATGTCATTTCAACCCCCTCCCCACCCAGATCTCAAGATTCAGCTTTTTTAATCTTCTTTGGCTTTTTGAGGCCCCTGTCCCTCCCCACGTCAGAGAACGGCTGTCGTTCTGCTTTCCGCTTGGCGGCAACCACTTCCATTGAGTTCCAGATCTCGTCCACCTCCTCCTCCTCCTCTTTCACGTCACTCTGGAGGTCAGCTGAAGGGTCGGCGCCTTCATCCTGGAGAAAGAAGATCAAGGATGTATCTGCACCTTAATACAGGCTTCCCTACTGGCATCAGTGGCATGCAATGCGCTCCCTGCTGAAATATGAGAGTGCCCATCTGTATTGGCATGCTGCCGGCTTTTAAAGAGGCACCTGTTTAACACAGGCATGCCCATGATTTCTTGACTCATGTCTCCTGTTACAATAAGTGTGTGGCACCTAACTAGGTTCTCAGAGTAGGTCCACTGACATTAATGGGCCCTAATGTTGGTTAATTTAATAGGTATACTCTCAGTAAGACTAACAGATCATAGAATCATAGAGTTGGAATAGACCACAAGGGCCATCGAGTCCAACCCCCTGCCAAGCAGGAAACACCATAAGAGCACTCCTGACATATGGTTGTCAAGCCTCTGCTTAAAGACCTCCAAAGAAGGAGACTCCACCACACTTGTAATACAAGTGATACAACCCATCACATTTGATTGCCTATTTTACGTATGGAGGGTGAAATTAAATGTGCTATTACACAATCTTCCATCTGTGCAAGCATTCAACTTGTTAGAGAGAACAATCCCCCCTCCCCCTTCTCCCGCTCCGTGCTCAGAGCCTCATGGCAACCAGGAATTATAATACCTCTTCCTCCTCGGTCCCTTCGACTCACCTCCCATTTTTCTCTGCTGGTTAGCAGCAGGCAGTTCAATCGCGATTTCAGATACACCTGTAACAGAGACATAGTTCAGTTAAGCAGCAGAGAGGAGGCCACCAGCTTGCCCCATCCTGATGTCCTCCAGCCACTGTTGAACTCAAGCTTCATCAGCCCCAGCTGGCATGACTAATAGCCAGAGATGATGGGAGTGGAGAATCCAAAATCATGCCACCCACTAATACTGAATGTTGGCCATTCTGGCTGGCGCTGATGGGAGGTTCCCCCACAATCTATATGCAACCACTGGCAACATTGTCGTGTTGGGCTCCTCCTCACCTTATGCTCCAAGCGCTTGTGCTGGAGGTTGTGCACACGAAGGAAGCGGTCCAGCCCGCACGAGGCCACCAGCGGAAGCACAGGGTGGCACTGGATGGCACGGACACTCCCAGCGAAGCCTTTGAGGCACTTCAGCAACCGCCCTGTCACAAGACGACAACAATGGCTGAGTTACGAGGGCATCAGGTATGCTGTGGCTACACTACTCAAGTGTGGAATTTGGAATGTAGTGAACTGCAGCTTGGTGACAGCCTTACAAATTTATTATATAGTAAGATATTAAGGAATGCGGGTGGCGCTGTGGGTAAAAGCCTCAGCGCCTAGGGCTTGCCGATCGAAAGGTCGGCGGTTCGAATCCCCGCGGCGGGGTACGCTCCCGTTGTTCGGTCCCAGCGCCTGCCAACCTAGCAGTTCGAAAGCACTCCCGGGTGCAAGTAGATAAATAGGTACCGCTTACTAGTGGGAAGGTAAACGGCGTTTCCGTGTGTGGCTCTGGCTCGCCAGAGCAGCGATGTCACGCTGGCCACGTGACCCGGAAGTGTCTCCGGACAGTGCTGGCCCCCGGCCTCTTGAGTGAGATGGGCGCACAACCCTAGAGTCTGTCAAGACTGGCCCGTATGGGCAGGGGTACCTTTACCTTTTTAAGATATTGTTGCAAAGGCAGACTTGAAGAAAAAGCTGTGAGGTTTTTCTATGCGCTTGTGTGGAATTAAACAGGAAATTTTAAGTCTGCTGCACATGGCTGTGGTTCATAGACTACAAGATTCCAAGTACAGGATCCCAAGGGAGGTGATGGTCTACGGTTCGTGTTTCCCCACTTGGTCTGCCTTGGGGTACGGAACCATCTTGTAGCCAACAGAATAGGCCTCACAGAACAAGGGTGTGTGTAGTTTCAGAGTGAGAGTGCGGTATCTGCAACCCCAGCTTGAAAATGTGACCACAAAGGCTGGCAACAACCTCTGACTAAAAAACACAGCAGGAGAACTTTGCCCGGCCAAATGCTGCTGTCTGCAACTCGCTTTAAAGAACCTTCCCCTCATCAAAGAGTTGCCTCTCCAGCTGTACATCAATATCTCCTTCTGCCCTCCGTTTTTAGCCCACCTTGCTCCTCTGCAACTCTCTTTCCAGATTCTCCTCAAATCCAAAAACCCCTCACCACTCCATCATCCTGGTTCTTACTTACCTTGCCGTAAATCAATTACTGCCACATCGCCACGCGAGCTGCCCACAACAACAGCACTGTAAGTGAAAAAAGGAGGAATTATATATTTCCAGTTTTGCAAAGGGACAGCATCCATGTAGGTCCTTAGCTGTGAGCAGCCAAGGACACTGCAGGCTGGGGATTGTATCCAGAGCTTGAAAAGTTCATTTTTTAAAAAGGCACTAGTTTCAGTTCACATTTGTCCCTTTACAATATGAAATAATTCTGCTCACATTCAGTCCAGGTTCACACAAATAATCCTCAGCAATTTTTTCCAGCATTCAGAATGTTACAAGCTGCTATGCTAAAGTATTAAATATACTTACGAAGACAAACAAAAAACCAACAACAACCACATGGTGGAATGTGAATGATTTAGCTTATTTACCCCAACAATTATGATCTTTAAACTTAAAATGCCCAAGGAATCTATGAAGTAGAAAAGCACATGTAACAGAATGAACCTGAAGATGAACTGGAAATAGTTCCAAGTTCCACCCTGAAACAAACTTCATTCACATTTAATTCAGCTGGCAATTATGGGAACCCTTCAGGTGTAGGGGGGAGATCTTTGAACTAATTCATTGAAGTTTGTTAAACCAAACTCATTCATTCCAAGCACTGGGGAGAAGAGAAACTCACTTTGTGTCAGGGGTCAGGGAGAGGGCAGTGAGTGGGTACTCCCCAAAGGTGGCTTCCAACACAGGGCGCCGCTGTGGGGAGCTGGGGTCATAGATCCGGACCTGGAGGCAGAAGAAGACCAAGAGGATGAAGAGCAGAAGTCTTCAGCCTCAGATGAAAGACCCAACAACAGCAGCAACCACCCTATAACACTCCCAAATGCTATAATGCAATGATGGGGAACCTTTTCCAGCCCTTCTGGACAATGTTCCGAGGGACACATGGAAGCACTGTGCAAAATTTGGTTAGGCTATCTCAAGAGATGTCCAAATGCATAGAGAACAAATGCCCAACTTTCTGAAATATGTAGTGGAGATATCTGTCTTCCCCAGCTTCTACCTGGTGGTGTCCAGTGCAGGTAACAATTTTATCTGATCCAGGCAGGAACTGCATGTCCCGGTCCCAGATAGGCACCCTCAGGTCAAGCCAGTCGTTCCGCACCTGTTGACAAGAGGGCAAGGCATGGTGTGAACGAAGGCAAGAGTGTGTCATTCTCCAATACATTACACATCCTGAAGAATCTGAAAAGGAAAAAGATATTTCCTGAACTGCACTATGGAATCTGCTTACATCAGATGTGGTAGTGACCACCAACGTGGATGGCCTTTAAAGAGGATTGGACAAATTTACGGAGGAAAGGCTATCTATGGATTCTAGCCATGTTGTTCTCCTACCACAGTTGGAGGCAAAATGTGCCTCTGAATGGCAGCTGCTGAGAACTGCAAATGGGGAGAGCTACTGTTGTGCTCAAGTCCAGCTTTTGGTTGGCCACTACAGGCACAGGATGATGGACCAGGTGGGTCTTTGGCCTGATCCAGCAGGGCTCTTCTTACGCCCTTATCCGTGCACTAATACAGGAGAAAGGAGCCCAGGCTGTTTACACAGTATAGCAAACTCACATTTTTGGCTCGGAAGATGGGCTCCTGCGGTTGGTGGAGGTCCCACACCTTGAGGCAGTTCTCCTTCCCCCCTGTGGCCACACGGTGAGGCTGTTCCGGGTTCTGGCGCATGCGGCACACGCCGGGGCCCACCTGGACCTCCAGCTGCAATGCAAGAGACAGAGCTGGTGGTGGAGGTGTACAAAGCCAAGACAAATACATGTGGACTCTCCTTCCCTAGCAGAGGCTGAATGGCCATCTCTCATGGATGCTTTAGTTGAGATTCCTGCCTTGCAGGGGGTTGGACTAGATGGCCCTTGGGTCCCTTCCAACTCAATGATTCTATGGTTCTGTATGTAGACAGGCTACCTAACACGAGGACCTGCCAGATGCAGGTTCATAAACCTCAGCTAAGTACGGTAGCTATGACTGGCCTTGGGGAAGCCGCTTTCACTCTCAGTTCCTCCCCAAAATATGCCAACATCGAAGAGGGTGTCGAGAAATCCACTTTGTGCAAAAGGTGCAGTTCCACAGGAGTATAGTCATAGGTTGAATCCAATTAAGTTCCATTCAGTGGAGTCCCACTCAATTAACATTGGCTCGCAGTACGTTTCCGAGCACAATTCAAAGTGTTGGTGCTGACCTTTAAAGCCCTAAATGGCCTCGGTCCTGTATACTTGAAGGAGTGTCTCCACCCCCATCGTTCAGCCCGGACACTGAGATCCAGCGCCGAGGGTCTTCTGGCAGTTCCCTCATTGCGAGAAGTGAGGTTACAGGGAACCAGACAGAGGGCCTTCTCGGTAGTGGCGCCCACCCTGTGGAACACCCTCCCTTCAGATGTGAAGGAAATAAGGAGCTATCCTATCTTTAAAAGACATCTGAAGGCAGCCCTGTTCGGGGAAGTTCTTAATATTTAATGCTGTACTGTTTTTAACTTGGGAGCCGCCTAGAGTGGCTGGGGAAACTCAGCCAGATGGGCGGGGTATAAATAATAAATTATTATTATATTATATTATATTATATTATATTATATTATATTATATTATATTATATTATAACAAACCTAAGCTCATCAGCTTCAATGGGTCTACCCTGGGTAGGACAAGTATGGGATACAATCTGCAGAATTTAACTTTCTGAACATATCAGCTCTTTCAGCAAGCAAAGCCCAGACATGTTTCTAGCACTTAAGACTGCAAAGATATTTAGAAAAATTAAAAACACACAATAAAAAGATTTGTGACTCCGTAAAAGGCTATTGTGTGGCCTGGAACCCATCTCTCCCCCTCCCCACCTCCCTCAGACACCAAGATAGGACTCACATTTTCTGACGAAGCATCCCGCCAGACCTTCAGCAAACCAGACTGTACACAGGTGATGAGGGAACTGTAGGAATTGGTTGAAGAATGAAAAGGGAAGAGATATCAGAGGGGAGGGAGGCAGAGAGAAATTAATTTGCCATAAATGTGGAGAATGCATAAGACGAGCTGGTGGCAATCCTTTCCAAGGAAGCAAAAAACCCACAAAGCCTTACCTCAGTGAAAAGAACACACATTTGTGTGCTGAACAGCCAATGTTCAATCAGGAAGGGGGCTTGAAGTCACAACTGATCAGCTGACGGGCACCACTCAGGACCTCCAAGTGGAAGCAATCTCTGGGGCCTGCAGGGTGCCAAACTTAAAAGGTTCTGAATTTGAACCATCCTGGCACAGATTAAGGTTCCTGATTGTTCCTTTATAGCTACATCTTTATCTGCCTCACACCTGGGGCAGGTGGCCATGGCTAGGGGAGAATTGGTCTTACAAGCCAATTAGGATCCCTGAGGTTTAGGCCCCAAAATACCTGAAAGATTGCTTCCTTCACTACAGATCTTTTTTGTGCCGAGACTAGCACAGAGGGTACTTTTGGTAGTTCTACCTCAGAAGTTTGGTGTGCGTATGTGTGTGGCAGCCCAAGAGAGTGCATTCTAAAGTACAAACACCCAAGGATCATCCCTGCTGAATCCATGGGCGTCATCTCAAGTGACATGAAGCCCGATCTTTCCCTGAGGTAGATGAAGGCTAAGGATTTGAAGGGATTCAGACTTACTTGTCAAGCACAGCCAAGCCACAAAAGGGTCCCTCGCCTCCTAGACAGTCTCGTGACTCAGTAAACTTGCCCTTCTCAGTACTGAACAATCTGACTGATCCATCAAGGCATCCCACAAAGATCTGGGAAGAAACAAGAGGAAAGAAAGCAGAAACTATTAAGAAACAAACGTGCACCTCCCTGGCTGCATTCTTTCAGAGAAGCGACTGCACCTCAGTAAGAGAATGTATGCAAAAATAAGTCCCAGGTTCAAACCTCTGCCATTGCCAGTTACAATGCCCTCAAGTGCAGGGGGTAGGAAAACCTTTGGAGAGACGCTGCCAGTCACAAAAGACAATACAAGGAAGACTCTGTAAAGGCAAGGAGGGCCTTTTACAGCTATGGCCGGTATGCCAACTACAACCACTCTTAGACAGAGATAGTCTGGCTGCAGTGATTCATGCATTGGTAACCTCAGTACTTGATTACTGCAAAGTGCTCTGCGTGGGGCTACCCTTGGGCCTGTTCCGGAGGCTCCGGGTGGTGCAAAACACTGCAGCTAGACTGTTGGTGGTAACAGACTATCACCAGCACGTAACTCCAGTGCCCAAATGCTTGCACTGGCTGCCCACATGACTCTTGGTCAGGTTCAACGTTCTTGTACTGATCCTCAACTACTTGAGTCCAGGATACTTCAGGCACTGCATGATCCCTGCTCAAACTCTGAGGTCTTCAGGAAAGTTTCTGTTAGTGTTCCCCCATGGCTTAGATGAATAGATCTTATGCACAAGGAGCTGTGAGGGAGGCTTGTCTTTCACTATACATCTTTAGGCTCCAAGTGAAAATATTTCCCTTTACCTAGGCCTTTGGCTGATTAATATTCTACACCCTTTTAAATGGGTTTGTGGGAAGGTTGTGGGGTTTTTTTTGGACAATACTGAGCTAGAGGGACCAACAGTCCAACCCACTATAAGGCAGCTTCCCATACAATGAGGTATCCTGTTTTTCTTTCCCAGCATCCAGTCCCCTAAACTGTGCCAGCTGCCTTAGGAGTTGGCAACCCCATTACCTCAGACTCGTAGGGATCGCCCCAACACACGGCAGTAACAGCTTCGTGTCGACTGAGCACCGCATCTCCTGACTTATAGTTTGTGGCCTGTTTCTTCTGCAGGTTGATCCCTAGAAGGAGGAGAAAAGAGAAAGAAAGGGATATTATTGGGAAGGGGGGAAAGAGAAACAGGTCAATGACAAACTCTCCCTGTGTCACTCACCACCAGGAAAGGGGAAGCTGAGGGGCTAGTGGACCTCTCTGCTCCTTGCAGTGTTCTAATCTAGCACCCTCCTGCTAAGTCTTATGACGCAGGTTTGGCAACTTCTCAACCATTCCTGGCACTGTAACCTTTTACATGGACTTGATCTACTTGATGCCTCCACAAAGTTCACAATCAGGGCATGAAGAAAATTGCCCTCCCCTGTCGCTTGTCCTCAGCAAATTCCTAGGTATACTCCCCTCTAGAGCTGGAGGTTCCACTGAGCCACTATGGCTAATGCCTATTGAATAGCCTAGCCTCTTCTGTTCATTTGTTTATCCCACTTTTTCCGTCCTCCAAACAAGCATTCATTGTCTACACATATACGCTCCCCAACCAAGAAACCATCCTCTTTTCCCCATCACCTCCCCTTCTTTCACATGTACTACCTATAATGTACTTCCTTCAAAAGGTGCCTCAGAAAGGGGAGAGGCACTCTGTACATGCTCAGAAGCCCAAAGCACCATAATTTGTTGTAAGGGTGCAGGCAACCTCACCCCCCTCCTGCCACTAGGAACAGCATCTACCCACACTTCCTCCTCAGTTATTTCCCCGAAAGCCACACAAGGCTCTCCGTTTCCCCAGCGTCGCTGAATAACAGACATCCCACCCCAAGTAGCGGTCGAGCCCCGGACCCTCCATTACCTTTCAGGATGCCCGTCTCGGACCCCACCCACACGTGGTTACCCCGCGCCGGAGACGCCATTTCTACAGTCGCTCCGCCTCTGGACTTCCCAAGGCTCGTCCTGTCCCGAAATCCCTGTTGAGCCGGACGTTTTAGAGTGTGACACCGGAAGAGAATGTTACTAAGGCCCCTCGCTGATTCGCCAGCGCAGCTTCCTCGGTGTTGCACTCTTAGCAATCCCACTGGGACGCCGCTCCCCTTTCCTGGTGGTCCCGTTGTTTTCCTGATAGCGAAGGGACGGGGCTGTTTATGGACCTTCTTCCTGCCTAAACCCCACTAAGTGAGTTTCAGCTGGGGAAGGAGACTATTTTGCGGGCAAATAGAGCTCCGAAATGGGGATAGGGTCAGGCGAGCCCTGCAGGAATAACTGCACAGGAAACCAGTGTGGTGCTTAATAATAATAATAAAAATAATACAGTGGTACCTCATGTTACAGACGCTTCAGGTTACAGATGCTTCAGGTTACAGACTCCGCTAACCCAGAAATAGTACCTCGGGTTAAGAACTTTGCTTCAGGATGAGAACAGAAATCGTGCTCCGGCGGCGTGGTGGCAGCAGGAGGCCCCATTAGCTAAAGTGGTAACTCAGGTTAAGAACAGTTTCAGGTTAAGAACGGACCTCCAGAACGAAGTTCTTAACCCGAGGTACCACTGTAATAGTAGTAGTAGTAGTAGTAGTAATAATAATAATAATAATAATAATAATATATTTATACCCCGCCGATCTGGCTGGGTTTCCCAGCGGCTTCCAACAAAATATTAAAAATATATTAAAATATCAGTAATTAAAAACCCCTAAACAGGGCTGCCTTCAGATGTCTTCTAAACGACAGATAGTTAATTTCTTTGACATCTGATGGGAGGGCATTGCACAGGATGAGTGCCACTACCAAGAAGGGGCTAGACTAGAGTGTCGAACCAGGACCTTGGAGACCGGAGTTAGAATCTGCACTCAGTCCTCACTGAGGTGACCTTGGGTACCCAAATAACGCAGCCTGGTGTCAATAGGCAGGGAGTTCCAAAGCATAGCTGCTAAAAGATCAATTTCTTCCAAGTGTGGAAAACATATATGTGGTACCTTTACTGTGCCAGTTCCGCAGATCAAACAGTCGAGCAGGCATATATGAAGTAAGGTGATCCTGCTTCTAAACTGGTCCCAAGCTGCTAGTAGTATTATATAATGATAGTACAGTGGTGCCCCGCAAGACGAATGCCTCACAAGACGAAAAACTCGCTAGACGAAAGGGTTTTCCGTTTTTTGAGTCGTTCCGCAAGACGAAACGTCTTGCGAGTTTGTTTCCTTTTTCTTAAAGCCGCTAAGCCGTTAATAGCCGCTAAGCCGCTAATAGCCGCTAAGCCGCTAATAGCCGTGCTTCGCAAGACGAAAAAACCGCAAGACGAAGAGACTCGCGGAACGGATTAATTTCGTCTTGCGAGGCACCACTGTAACTCCTTTAACTTGGTCCTTAGCAGATGGGGAATCTGTGCAAATCTCTGAGCAGAGATATTATATGCAGGCAGGGTCCCACTCCTGTCTGCAACCTTGCTGCAGCATGCTGCACTAACTGCAGCTTCCGAATGTACCGCAGAGGAAGCCTCGCATACAGTACATTACAGTAACCTAACATTGAAGTCGCCAGTGCCTGAATTACAATGGTCATGCTATCCAAGTCCAGGAATGGCTGTAATTGTCACACCAGTAGCAACTGGTAAAAGGTGCTTCTAGCCACTGAGGTTGTCTGGGCCTCTAGTGACAATGCAAGATCCAGAGGCACAATTAGATTGCATACCCACCCTTTCAGGGGTAGTGCAACCCCATCCAGGGAAGGCAATTGACCAGTTTCTCTGGCATGGCAACCACTCATCCACTCGGGGATTTACCGTCAAAGGGGAGAGAGCTGTATCATTATTTAGGATGATGATGTTTTATTAGATTTGTAACCCACCTTTCGATTCAAAAATTCCCAGGACAGTAAACTACAGTCCATTAAAATACATCAATATATAAAAATCACAAAACCAAGGACATTATAAAACAGAAATTCCAACAGCAGAAAACATCAGTCATCCCCATAGCTTGAAGAAAAAGATAAATCTTAACTTTACATCTATAAGTATTTAGTGTGCGGTACAGACATCCAGGCGGTGCCACGGGAGAGAGAAACCTGCTTCACATTGTCTTACTGTAGGAAGAAGCCTTATACTGAGTTAGGTCATTGGTCCATCTAGCTCAGTATTGCATACACTGACTGACAGTGGCTCTCCAGGGGTTTAGGTGGAGGGTATTCCCAGCCCTACCTGGAGATACCAGGAATTGAATCTGGGACGTTCTGCATGCAAAGCAGATGTTCCAGCAATGAGCTATGGCCTTTCCTCCAGACTACAGCTGCTGTTATTTCAGCAGCTTCCATTCCCACTTGCTTCTGGTGCCCACAGCACACCACTTGCTGGATGGCAGTGCGGGTGAAGCATATTTAAAGTAGTTGTGTCAGCAAGTTTAAGCATACCACGTGGACCTGGAGCTCTGCTAGAGCCATTTACCCTACTCTGGCACCCAGCTGAGCCCCTTAAGTTGCAGCCTGGGAGTAGTGACACTTTGCATACTATAGATGTATATCCCTACTTGTTAGCTTATACCAATGGTCACCAGTCGTTTTAGACTCATGTGGACACCACCCACTCTGGTCACTTCTCTCTATCCCAACCAAGACAGATCATGCACAGAGACAGTCTTTGATTTGCTGAGGGATCTGGAGGAAACCAGTAGTATTCATCCGAGTTTAGGAAAGCACATAGAGCTGCAAGAGGAAGCAGGAAAGAGCACCATTCTTCCAACTTCCTCCTTCAGCTCTTTGTACATCTCAAAGGAGAAAAAGATAACCACCCTCTTGACAAGGGGGGCAAAGAGACTGAGCGTGGGCTCAGAGGCTTTGTGAGCCTCGGAGGAAGATATGAAAATGCATCATTGCACCCATGTGTACCATGCTGGAGACTCTTGGTTGATACTTTGGTTCCTTCGACGTTCCCTTTAGCATATACGAATATAGATATATATTAAGATCTACTTCCGTTGTTTGACGTAACTTTGAAACTCCAAGCAGAAATGAACACTGAAGTAAAGTTTGTCAGGAAACTACCTCCGACGTGCTAATGGCAGAACTGGAATATTGTGCGTATATCAGTCTGTGTGCCCTTTCCCTCACACCCTCAAGTCCCAACAGTTGCTAGGCATCATACTCCGCCGTGGAGCGAGCCCATCCACCTTCCTGTTGCCTAGCCATCCGGCCTGGGCACGCTGCGCCACAAAGTGGCCAAGAAAGGCGGGCAACGCAAGGCCCCACAGGCATCGTCGTCCGGACAGACAGCCTTGACGCACATCTTGGCCTCCTGGCCTCCCTCGGCGCTGAGGAAGGGCTCCGTCACGTCGAAGCGGACACCGCAGGCTTCCCTGCTCAACATTGCACGTCGGTTCCCTTGGCGGGCTCGCAGGTACTGGCGTAGGGAGGGAGGGGTGGTGAGGAGGAGCCTGTAGGGAGGCGGCTGGCCTCCCCCTGGGGGCTGCTCCAGGTTCAGGAGAACAAAGGCTTTGGTGAGTCTCTCTCCCTTCTGGCAGCGAAGATGCAGCATCCAGCAAAATTCGTAGTCTTCACCTGTTAAAGAGAACAAAGGGGGGGGGGCATTGTTAGCATCCCTCCAGAAGAATAGGCCTCAGCATCCTTTACCAGCTGAAGGAGTGTGTCAGTGACCATGAGGTGCTTCTGGGAACAACATTTGCCCAGGTCTTTCAACCCGCCCTGTGCCTGTGATTGTAATTCATGTGATTGTACAGTGGTACCTCGGGTTAAGTACTTAATTCGTTCTGGAGGTCCGTTCTTAACCTGAAACTGTTCTTAACCTGAAGCACCACTTTAGCTAATGGGGCCTCCTGCTGCCGCCGCACCGCCGGAGCACAATTTCTGTTCTCATCCTGAAGCAAAGTTCTTAACCTGAAGCACTATTTTTGGGTTAGCGGAGTCTGTAACCTGAAGCATATGTAACCCGAGGTACCACTGTACTTTGTTTTAAACGATTTTGAATATTGAATTTTAAGTTGCGGTAACCTTCCCTGGTGTCTTCAGGTGAAGGGGTGGATATGAAATCAAATAATTGAGCAGCAACAATCTAGGCAGAGCCCTACGACATAGAACCATGTGGGTCATCTAGTCCAACCCCTTGCAATGCAGGAATCTTTTGCCCAATGTGGGACTTGAACCCACGACCCTGGATCAGACCAAAGTTTCATTGAGTCCAGCATCCTTTTCTCACAGTGGCCAACTGGATGCCCCAGTGGACTTGGGTGCAACAATGCTCTGGCTGCTAGCAAGTCCCACCAGCTGTTATTCAGAGTCCTGCTGGATTAGGCCCCAATCTCACAGGTACGTTTGGGAAGCCCACGTTTGGGAAGCAGGGCTTGAGTGCAAGAATGTTTTCGTTGCTTGTGATTCCCATCAACTGGTAATCACAGGCAAATTGCCTCAAATCAGATTGCTAACACTTCTGTCCTCCAGAGTCCATCAGGGCAGTAGCTGTCAGGCAGAGGAGCAAGATAGCAAAGCCTCTTTAAGACAGGCCTGCAAACATATATATTTAAAATAACCCACAAACCCTGCACAGTTCAATGGCTGTATAGTTTGGAGTTCCAGGTCCTTCATCTTAACAGTTGCTCTGTTTTTTTTGTAAAACCAGAAGGCAGCAAAAGTGGTAGAGCATATGCTTTGCATGCAGAAGGTCCCAGGTTCAATCTGTATCGCCTCCGGATAGTGCTGAGAGGGAACCCTGCTCAAAACCCTGGAGGTACTGCAGCCAGTCTGTGTAGACCGTACGGAGAAAGGCAGGCCAGTGGTCTGATTCAGTATAAAGCATCTTCCTGTGTCTTCTTGCTTTCAAAGCAGTCCCCGTGCACTACCTTGGCTATCCTTACAACAACCCTGTGAGGTAGGCCCATATTAGCTCCATATTGCATGTCGTGGGAAGGGTAAAGCCTACCTATGCCCCCCATCAGCCCTTACACCTGAGCAGCAGATGGAGGAGGCACACAGACTGATCTCCATCTTCCTCTCTATGGCTGTGAACACACCATACATTTAAGGCACATTTAAAGCATTTGACATTCCCCCTAAGAATCCTGGGAATTGTAGTTCACACAATTCCTAGCACTCTTAACAAACTACTACTGTTCCCAGGGGAAGAGGAACCATGTGTACACAGCCAGAAAAAAGCAGTATGGTATTTAAATTACTGTACACGCAACTCCCCATTTACGCAGGGGGTTACGTACCAAGGCACTGCACAATTAAGTGAAATCGCATGTGTTGGGAACACCCTTGAAAGCCTGAAAACACCCTCAAAACCTCCTTGCTCAAACACCAACTCTCCACAGGCCTCAACGGTCGGTGCAAAGACTTCTGGGATTGTACTTGCAAAGGCTTATGGGATTGCTAGGCGCTGTTTCCATGCCATTTTTGTACTCTTTCAGCAGCCATTCCCCCCCCCCCCTTTGCATGCCACTTCCAGGTTCTTGGCGATGCGCGTGTGTGCGGTCGTGCACATATTGAACGCACGTAAAATGGTTGTCGCCAGTGCTATTTTCCTGGAAAAAGAGGTGCTGGAACTCACCACAAACACCTCCCTCGTTCTCTTAGAATGGCAATGGCGCCAACTGAGTTCTGTCAAGTTCCTGCTGGGGAAAAAGCCCTGGTTGTCTCCTATAATTATTTACACCTTTGCATTTCAACATATAAATTAACGCACACAAAGATTATGGAAATCAGCATCCTTTTCCCCGCAATATATTTTTTCGGGGGTGGGGTGCAAAAGTGACCCCCCTGCCTCTTCCCCCGCCCTCCCCACAGCACTCAGAGGCCTTGCAGCTCCTGTGACGCCCAGCAGCTGCAAGCAGAGCAGGGAAGCCACCCTGGGGTGGAGCCTGTGGAGCCCTCCCTGCTGCCGCTCGATTGGCTACGCAGCTGGGATTCCAAGGCAAGCATGGCAGCTTCGCTTTGGGTGGCCGTCCACCTCCCTTACCTTCCCTGCCTTCGTTGAGCTTCAAGGAGACGGAGCTCTTGGCGCCAACCATCCCGAGCATCGCTTGCGCAGCGCACTGCAGCATGCATGTGCTGAACCTGGGCGCCACGTGCGGCTCTTCCGACGGTGCTTCCGGGTTCTCTTCCTGAGGGCAGGGTGCGTCCGGGACCTCTGACTCAGGCACGTTGCCTGCCGTGCGGTTGGGAGCAGTTGCGGCAGCCAGTATCAGAGCCAAAGCCAGCCATTGATGACCCATTGCACGCTTCAGGGGGGCCGAGGCCTGCTGTGGGGCGGTGCCAGGACCAAGGTTCCCGCTGCCGAGAGACAGAGAAGAAGGGGGCAGGCTAACGAGGGGCTGGATCCGGCGGCATGCCTGGACTTGCTGCCGAAGGCTGTGTGGATTCCTTCGCCCCTGCGAAGCTGCTGGGTGGGTGCCCAGAATAACAACTGCCAAGGGACGCTTTTAGAAGAGGCCTTGGAATGCCAGAGGCCGGGGCGAGGTCTGGATTTGCCGCCGAAGCCTGAGCGGCTTCCTTTGCCCTGCTGATCTCTGGGACGGTGCCCAGAACAACAACTCAGGAGGCATGTTTCTTGATGAAGGCCTTGAGGAGCCAGACACGATGATAAAGAATCGACCTTGCATGCAAGAAGGCAGAGGCGTCTGCCTGCAGCGCAGAGTCAAACTGTGTGACTCATTCCTGATGGACACCAATATCATTGAGAAGAGGGGCCTATCAGTATCTACCAGCCACAATGGTTGTGCTTTGCCCCACAGTAATACAGTAATACTTCTGAAAACCAGTTGCTGGGTCTTGTGCTTGGGTCCTCCTTGTGGGTTTCCCACAGGCATATGGTCAGTCACTGTGAGAACAGGATGCTGGACTAGATGGGTCATAGGTCTGATCCAGCAGGCTTTCCTCATGTTCTTAAGGGCTGGAAATGTCCCATGTGAAACCAAGCAAATTTCTGGCATGCATGTCAATCCCTGGCACATCCAGGTAGCGCTGTGAAATATTTCATGCCTGAAACTCAGGAGAGCTGCTGCCAGTCAGTGTAGTAAAACCAGAATAATTTCTGATCACTGAAGAATTGATGCTTTTGAATTATGGTGCTGGAGGAGACTCTTGAGAGTCCCATGGACTGCAAGAAGATCAGACCTCTCCATTCTTAAGGAAATCAGCCCTGAGTGCTCACTGGAAGGACAGATCCTGAAGCTGAGGCTCCAATACTTTGGCCACCTCATGAGAAGAGAAGACTCCCTGGAAAAGACCCTGATGTTGGGAAAGATGGAGGGCACAAGGAGAAGGGGGCGACAGAGGACGAGATGGTTGGACAGTGTTCTCGAGGTTACCAGCATGAGTTTGACCAAACGGCGGGAGGCAGTAGAAGACAGGAGTGCCTGGCGTGCTCAGGTCCATGGGGTCACACATGACTAAACGACTAAACAACAAAGCCCAAGCAGGGATGTCTGGCAAATGATTCTCACCAGATCCCATCGCTACATACAGTGGTACCTTGGGTTGCAAACACTTTGGGTTACAGACTCCACTAACCCAGTACCTCAGGTTATAAACTTTACCTCAGGATGAGACCAAAATTGTGTGGTTGTGGTGTGAGGCCCCAATAGCTAAAGTGGTACCTCAGGTTAAGAACAGTTTCAGGTTAAGAACAGACCTCCAGAACAAAAAAAGTTCGTAACCAGAAGTACCACTGTAATTTGCAAGTCAAAGCATCTGGCACCCAAAGCCAGCCAAGTGACTTTGTGAAAACCCCACACTCTCCCTTGCTCTGTCAGTAAAAATTAGCAACAAACTACACAGTATATGATTTTTGTTGTTGCTGCTGCTGCCTTTTCACCCCAAATCTGCTGCAGGCCGTGCTGTTCATCCGCATGACTCAGTGGCAAAAAGACAGAATAAACATCTTTCATGCGGTCCTTTTCAGCACAGAAAGGAGATAGGGAACCTCAACCCAGACCCAGACATGACGCCTTGGGACTCATTATCAGGTCTTATCCCTCCCCCAGTGGTACAAGCTCTTCTCAAGCCACAACCCTCCCTGACCCTGCTTCCCACCTTCCTGTTTTCGTTGGGCAGGAACGTGACCTCGAACTCTGATCATGCTTTCACTTGTCTGGAAGGATAGTGTGTGTAGAAAGCTTATTTTACAGACGTAAACTGCCAGGGACGGGCTGGACGCCAGGCGTGCCAACTCAAGGGGGTGAGGTGTCTTAAGCCCCCTCAGTATTTGTTGGAAGGGGGCCAGGCCCCTCAGTGTTGAGGGAGCCGGTGTGGTAGTTTCAGCGGCTGGCTCCTCCAAAGTGCTCACACATACACAAGCCCCCCTTCAATCTTGGAGGCAACTTGGCACCTTTGTTGGATGCAAAGGACTGGGGAACCCCTAAGGGAAGGCTCAGTGGCCAGGGAGTAGTGGTCAGAGGGAGAAGACTGAGAAGTGGTGTCAGGAGGTAATAGGGCTTTGTGAGCTGGGAGTCTGCGGCAGAAAGAAATCAAGGGCAGAAGCTGAAGCAGGGAAGGAGGGAGACCAAAAAGCAGACATGAGTGAGGGATACTGTCAATGACTCCATGAAATCAACTTGACATTTGTTGATACCCACTGGGCTGATGTAACAGCCACCAGAAAGAGCCTTCTAGCTAAGTAACTTCAGCAGCTCAAAAGGCTTATGCACCACGAGAACCAGGTTTATGTATCGCCCAGCTACCAAATGCATTGTACAGCACTGAGGGTAGAAGAAAAATTTCTAAGTCCATATAGTCCCTCGGGAAGGTCTCTTATTGGTCGAGAGAAGCAGAGGCCAACCAGAGTATTGTATATGGAAGCAAGGCAGCTGGCAAGCCTGATCTTTATTAATAGGATATAATACTTTTTAAGACCTTTTGATCCACAGGCAATTTCACTGCAGTCCTCCCAACAAGAGCATGCCATATATCAGAAATAAGTCATAGAAAGGACGTACACCAGTTTTACAGGGAAGTTTCACAGCTTAAAGTCATTGACACTACCTTAGGCAAAATAAATAATTGTCCAGTGGCACATTAGAGACCAACTAAGTTTGTTCTAACTATAAGCTTTCGTGTGCATGTACAATTCAGATACACCGAAATGGAAGTTATGCAGGCATGAATGATTTTCTGTCTCCCCAAAATGTCTTCCTGTCAGTTCCTGTTTTTTGCTTACATCCTGATCTCAATAACATGCTAACAATTACTTGCTGTCCTTTGCAGGAACAAGTGGTGGGGAACATTCTTAGAAATGTCTCAAGAGGCTAAGGCTTCTCAACAAATATGGGTGTCTGGAAACACAACTTGACAGCTTATGAGCTCTCATCATCCACTGAACTGAGTGGCTTGACATTGTGAATTGGTGTTATTCATTACAGATGCAGTAGATGGCACTGTGTAACTGTCAAGAGTTTTCCCTTGGCTTGTAGAAGGAAAAGAAACCTTTTACCAGATTAACTTTATACCTAAGTATCAATCATCACAAACATGTCAGTGCTGTCAAACTACAGCTACGAACATGAGCCTGACCAAACTGCGGGAGGCGGTGGAAGACAGGAGTGCCTGGCGTGCTCTGGTCCATGGGGTCACAAAGAGTCGGACACGACTAAACAACAACAATCAATCATCATACCCAGCTCTCCCTCCATGGCGTTCGCAAAGAGTGCCAATTTCAGGAAAATACATATGAAGAAACAAGACAAGTTCTGCCACTTGCAAGTTACTGGAATGGATACTGAAGAGCCCCATATATTGTGGGGTAAAGAAATAGCCACTCCTCAACTTTGCCACAGACAACCCTTTACCCACGACACCAAAAAACACCACAAAAGGCAATGTGTCACACATATGTAATTTATTCAGTACTGCCCACAATGCATTTCTGTGAAATTTAGTTTTTGCTTAAAAAGCAAAGTAGTTTACAAATTGATTACACACAAATTGAAAGCCACCACAAAGCATAAATAAGCTACATATGTTTTTCAGGAAACTCTGTCATTTTGCAGCTGTGCAATGTGTTCACATTGTATTGTAATGGCCATTGGCTACAAGCAATAACATTGGCTTGATTGCTTTAGCACTTGGGGCGGGGCAGGGGGGAAATCAATCGACAGCACTGACAGCTTGCTGATCATCTTGAGAACAGTCTCCAGCAATTGTGAATGCCTGTGTATGAAGGGGAGCGGGGCAGGAGGGAGAAAGAAAACAAAGATAGCAAAGATGAGTTACTATAGGTGACAAATCAAAACCATACACAACCACTGTGCTTCTCCCATGAATCCCATCAGACAGCTCCTTCTGGAGTAGCGTTTCCTCTTCTCCACTCTGCCAGCTCCAGTGGGTTCAACCTTTGCAGGTTCTGGAGCCAAGACAGATGGTAAGACACGTTGCCTTATCTCCTCATTGGGACTCCTCCCCACACCACTATACCAAAAGCTCATGTTCTGGGACTATGTAATACTCCAATCCTTCCCCTAACCCCCAGGAGTTGGAGAACCTGTGGCCTGTTCAAATGTTGCTCAACTGTAGCTCCCATCAACCCTGGTTCTCCCCCCACTTGCCTACCCTACTGTTCTCTTAGAGCAGTCAGTTTTTAAAACTCACCTGTTGGATGCAGAAGGCTGGGTGATCTTGTACAGGCTGGGTGAAGTGAGCTGGAAGGAATCAATGCTGCAGCAATATCACAACTAAGGAAGCTACCAGTTACTGGAGAGACCAGCAGGAGCCCCAATTTGAGCTCTTCTATGAAAAGGAAAAAACAGAGATGTTAAGTATAATGAAGTCAAAGAGCAACTGTCATCTCCCATCTCTTACACAAATGTCGCTGCCATGCTCCTAGGCTCAGAAGGAACCACTCAGTCACAGAAATCAGACTGGGGCGGTAACAATCTCATCACTGGAGCCAACTTGGGAAGAGGAGGGAGTGCCCCCTCTCTCTCTACCCCCCCCCCCCAAACTGTGGAGGGCAAGCACTTACCCTCTTTGCATCTGCTGCCAGTTCATGTAGACAATGCAGAGATGGATGGACCAGTGGTCTGGCAGCTAGCTTAGGAATGTAGTTGGCTTCAGGGAGTCATCTACAAGGAGGGGGAAAACACATACACAATCAGACCCAAGGCCCAAAAATCTTGCTTAGTCTACCTAATTTGTTTCTTTGCAGTTTTTCAGCTGTTCAAACATTTTCATGGTTTTATAGATTATCAAAGTGAGCTAGTGAAACTCATCATTAAAACTGCAGGCAACCAACTGCTCAATCTTTCCTAACTTTTATGGGAGTCCTCTTTTTCATGCATACTGGAAAGTTACAGTGTGCAGGGCTTCTGGAATCCCCCAGAGAGAGCTGTAATCTGGACAGCCAGATATTTGAAGGTTTCAATCCTATATACTTACATGGCTGTAAGCCCCACTGGACTTCCAAGCAGAAATGAATAAAATTGTTTTTTAAGCTTTTCACATATGCTACCATTTTACTGATCAGATAAACTTTACCTGCTAAATCTCCACCAGGAAGGGAGGGAGGGCCCCCAATTCAGGTTCACCATTCTGCAAGAAAGATGGTTTTGCCATTTAGGGGGGAAAATCCAGAAGAAACAAATTGTCAAGCAGGACCTCTAGTCCACAAGAAGGAATATTCAAATTTAAAGAAATCCCATCAACTTAAAAACTGGAGCAAAATTGTAAGGGCTGGGACATTACTTAGCCAGGCAGTGAGGTGCAAGTTTTGATACAGCAACTACCACCACCTCCAGCTTAGTCACTCTCCCAACTGATGCTCAGATTCCGCTTCTCAACAGCAAAATTCAGCCGAACGAGATTCCAAGTGAGATCATCATGTCAGTGGGAACTGGGGATGGGTGAACTGACTATTAGCAGAGAAGTTAAAAGCAAGGTTGGCGCTATATGCAAACTCACTTTTCTTCCGTTGGAGACAGGAGGACAAGCTGTCCAGTCCACAAGGGCTGGCTCTCTGGCGTATGTCCTGCATTCTGAAGGAAACAAAAGTCATCTATGTATATAAATGCATATAAAGATTAACTGGATCTACAGCCCTTCCTCATCAGACCTAAGTCCCATCAGACAGTTCCTTCTGGAGCAGAGTTTCATCTTTCCCCTCTGCTGGCCCCAGTGGGTTCAACCTTTGCAGGTTCTGGCGCCAAAACAGAAGATAAGACGCAATAGGATTTCTTCATTGGGACCAGAGTGATGCTTAAGGTTTGAGATTCCTAGATCTTATTCTTGCTAGCATGTGGCTGTTTGATTGCAAAGAAAAAAAATATACCTGTTGGAAGCACCATCTTTTAAATTAACTGCTCCATTCAGCTGTTTGAAAGAAACAGCAGATCCTGGAAAGGAAGAGAAACTGATTATTATTAAGCCCTGATTTGCAGCTATGACCATCCAACCTCACCCAAGTCCTGCTGAGCTCTTAAGCCTCAGAAAGGACCACTCAGTCACAAGAAATCAGACTGGGGCGGTAAAAGTCTCTCATCACTGGGGAGACAGCAGGTGCGAGTTGGGTGGCAAGACAGAATTAAGAGCAACAATACACTAACCCAGAGGTTAGGAACATGTCAGGTCCTCCAGATGTTGCTCAACTACAACTCCCAAAATCCTTGCTAATGCTGGCCAGGGCTGATGGAAGCTGGGACTCTAACAACATCCCAACCCCTATATTAAACAGTCCATAAATTTAAAAATGAGCTGTACCTCCAATACTCACTTTTTTTTTGGGCCAGGGTCCTTGTACCTGTGTAGGACATAAGAACTTGTTCAGTAAAAGGAAACTCAAGACAGAATGCATTTGCTACGCGGAGGAGCAGCAGTTTGATCAGGGCTTTGGTAACTCTATTGCCATGAGACTAAATGTCGTCCATCAACGTAGGTCATCATTTCAAACTAAACAAGTCAAGCACAAACGATTGAAACACACCTAGAACTAAAACACACCCAGCGCACAAAGGTCTCACCTCCTCATCATTCAGATGCACTGGTCCTCAAATATACCTCTTAAGGGTTTTCCACACAGCTGCTCCTTGTTCAGGAATATGCACCCTGTAATTAAGGAAATCAGAAGAGAAGCATTTTGTTTTATTTTGTATACCCATTCATTCCTTCCTTCCTCAGCAAGCTGGAAGGTCTTGTGTTCTCAGACAGGAAGCTGACATCACTAGACATCAGATATATGCTTGTCAATTTTAACATCACTGAACACAGTAAGGCAGCAAAAAGGAGCTCAAAACAGCTGGTAGGGTGTGCTGGAAGCTTTCTATTTTTGAAGTACACCCAGAGGATTTGTCCAGAGAACTCCTTCTGCCCCCTCCTACTAGAAATTTGCCACACCGGCTGCAACAAGACTACTTTGCTCCTTCTCAAATGGACTAGTTCTCTAAATGGCATGCAAGTATACTTGCATGTAAACATACAATGCAAGAGGGCCAGGTTTTGTTCCCCTTGCTCAGGATCTGAGAGCATATCACAAAAAATTACAGTGACTGGATAAACAGAAATATCTTAAATTTAAGGAAAATGTTTTGGCTTCTGCATTATCCAGCTGGTCATGTTATTCAATGAGCACTGTAGCCAAAGTGGCAGTTACAGAAGTGGTGGTGAATGGAGTATTTTGTTTTTAATTACAGCTCCTTTGAGCATGTCCTTAATGCACTTTAAAATAGATACTTACATGTGGTGCAGACACATAGCTGATGACTCTTGCAGCTGTAGAATGGGGGAATATGAAAAAATATATATCAAAAAATAAAATAAAAACCACACTGCCTTCAACCACTAATGCTGCTATACCAAAGGTGCATGTGAGGAAGAGATTCTGCACACTTGACCACATGGTCTTTGTGTCTCGGACATAGAACAATTTTGTCAGGACACTTTGGCAAAATCTACTTCCATCTCCCACACTGATGCTCAGGGCTAGTGCCACTCAGAATCTGGTAAAGGTTTTCTCCACTGAAGCCTCAGAAAGAGAGAGTTCGTGGATTTCATCTCTGTAGCACTTGATGCCCTTGTAACAATGGCTAGAAAGGGCACCCAAGATTGAGCTATGCGGAAAAGTTTAAAATATGATACCAAGTATAGCATTCTAAGGTTTTCAGAAAGAACAAGTGGTCTTTATGGGTCTGTTCAAACACATACACAGCCACCCAGCAAGAAATGAATTGAAGGATCAAAAACATTGCAGAGATGTATCCCAATTGTCCTCTGCAACATGCTAGACCATGGTTAGAACTAACTTCTAAATTCGAAAACATTGTATTCAAATACAGTACACCTCATATAGGACATTTTCGTTTTACGTTTGGACATCAATGTAAATACAAAGCATGTTATATTTTAAAAACCTCCCATGTACCAAACGTCAATTGCCAAACAATTGCTCATCTTTCCAAGTACACAACAAAGAACAGCTTAAACACATTTGATTTCCACCTCACCTGGAAAGCAGTCGCACATGATCTTGCAAATTCAGGTCTGGAGGGAGAAAAAGCCAACAGCTGATTATAAGCTAGACATTTCCAAGTGATATAATCTTAGAAAGTAGTAACTGACTCTGGCAGCCAGGAGTCCATTCTCAGAAACAAAACAATGTCCTCACAGAACTTTTCAGTACAGGTCTGTGTAGTTTCATCAGAGAAAGACATTCAGTATACAGAGGGAGCGCTAGCATATGGCTGGGGAACTTATACCAAAACCATACTTGATCTCAAAAGCTTTTAAGCAAAGGTAGTCTGTTAGGGAATGCCCTCACTATGGATTTGATGTGGTGGGTTGGAGCAGATGGCTTACAATAATGTCAATTCTAGGGCCCCACCAATGCTATGCATTCTACCACTTTAAACAGTCATGGTTTTCCCCAGAGAATCCTGGGAACTGTAGTTTGTTAAGGGTGCTAAGACTTGTTAGGTGACCCCTATTCCTCCCACAGAGCTACAATTCCTGAAGTGGTTTATCAATTAATCCCCAGAGTACTCAGTGAAGGGTAGCTCTATGAGAGTGATTTGGGTTTCGATTTCCAGTGACCAACTTTAATCAGAAAGATCTAGAGGAGACCCTTAAAAGTTATGGAGAAATGAAGCCCAAACCTATGCATAGTTTCTCAGAAGCATATGGCACCAAGCTCAGATTTCTTTAACGCAGCACAGAGCTACACCATGAAAAATCATTGGATTCCTAACTATTATTTTCTGAATAATAGAGAATAGAATAACAGCACAGAAAGTATTACACAAGCTGGATCAGATCCATAATAAGAAGTTAGGCTGCTGTAAGCCTTCATCATATTTATGCTTCATGGCCTTTGCTGCATAAATCTGTAAAAATTAGCTCATAAACACTGTAGCCTGGGAGCCTTGCGGTTGATGAATGGAATGTAAACTTTTTTTTTGAATTATGCATAATGCAAAAATGCTTGATGGGCACACAGGCCCGTGTTCACATTTTCTGATAGGCACCCAGGTCGGTAGGGTTTCTAAGCGTCCACAGGCACATACAAAAGCCTACCTATTCCAGGCATCAGGAATCACTGCGAGATATTTTATGAAAAGCAAAAAAAAAATGAAATCAAATCAAGTATCGATTACACCCAGCCGTTAAATGGCAAATGAAGTAACCTTCATTTGTATTTCAGCCACCTCTTATATAGAACTGGCCGAATGCTTACTCAGAAGTAAGTCCCACAAGAGATCCAAGGGCCTTGCGCCCAATTAAGCGTTGCACGAGCTTGCAGGGTCATACGCGGCCCGTCGACCGCATCCTTTCTCCACAAAAACGCTCAAGGGCTACTCAATATTCACACCCAAAGATGAGGGAAAGAGTACAGAAGCCCCTTAGTGGCATTCGCAGGCCTGTAACCCTCCACAAATCGCGGATGGCACCGGATTAAAAAGCAATAACTCTCCCTCCCACGCCCTTTACTTACCTTGCTGCAGGACTGCCTTAGATAGAGAAACAGTGCCCGCCCGCAGAAGGGTTAAATAGTCAGTAGCCGCGGAGCATGCCGGGAACTCTTCCCCGCCTTCCCTTTCTGCCCGATGGCCATCGCTTTTTACAAATTCGCCCGTTTAGCGCGTGCAGTGAGACGTTAGAACGCATGCGCCCTCTTTTACAGCGGCTAGAAGACGACCGTGACCATAGAGATAGAAAAGAGAGAGCTCTATGGCCTTCTATCTCTCCCTACGATAGTCAGTACTATTTTCGAGAGATAATAGTTAGTATTACGGATTTTTCATACTCTGTTCCTGTCTGCACGACACAACTTCTGGAGCGGAGAATTAAGGGGCTTTTACCATGGATATATGAAGGTATAGAACCGTGTTACTGCTCCCCCCTTTAAAATGGTCAATGGCGGCCATCTTCATCTCCTTTTCAATTGATACCGGAAGTGTAGCCTTTGTGTGTCGCTCTAATTTTTCAGATAACCTTATTGTCTCTAGGACATATTACGAAAGGGCAGGGCGGGAAGAGGACTGCGCAAGCGCAATAGGAAAACATCAAGCACGTGTAAAACAAAGGACGCAGGGATTCCGCATGCGCACTGGCCTCGATAGGCGGGGGGTGGGGGAGAAAGGAATGGAGCTGCAGAATCTCGAGTTTTTCTCTTTCAGCCACTCTCTGGAGCACGTGTAGTACTAGTGATAACGAGAACGGCCCCGCGCATGTGCAGAATTCTATTTCTTCCCTTGCCCGGAGCATGTATACAAAGGATTTCCGAACAAGTTTGCGATTCCTCCTCTTTTTGGTGTGCTGTTTCGCCCCAAACTCATCATCTGAAAACATTTTGCTTCCCCTGGAAAAATTATTGGGAAGCAAGTCAAAGCTTGCAGTAAGTTTCATACAAGGAAATCCATCTTTTTATCTCCTGTGCAAAGGCAGAACCACACAGCATTACAGCAAAGTAGAAATGTTTATGCAAATATGTTGCTAATGGCTGCCAGGCCAATCAGAGACTATCAAGAAATTGACCAAGTCAGGACAATTCAGAGTTTTTGAGATTAAACTACTTATCACACAGTTGATGGGTCAGTGGAAATAGAATCACCATCAGAGTTTATTTGCGCAATCAAAAATGGTACTGAATTAGATGCAGCCCGGGGCGCTTTAAAGCCCGGGACCCCCACCAGAAAGGATCTGGCCACCTACCACTGAAAATCGCTAGGAAATGAGTTTGGTCATAAAGGTGGCGACTTCCCCAACTAGAACCTGACATGCTACATAAGTAGACGTATTGGCTGGCAGTGGGCCAGCGGTGCAAAATGCCCCAAGTGGCCACCACCCAAGGCTCAGTGGGTTCACCGGAACTGCAGTTCTTAACTTGCAGATTGAGTGAACTGTTTGCAGAAGGGCTTTCAAACAAGACCTCTGTGCTGCTCTTTGACTCTTGCTCCAGGGGAGGAAAGTCGTTTCTACTGATACAATTGTTAAAATGGGAGGGTCCCCGTTTTAGCAGCAGTTTTGATGCCAACCACTTTCCTTTCCCAGACCAAGGTGGGAACATGCCTCAGGGCAGCAAAGGAACCACCAGAGCACACCTTGATTTCCCAGTTGTTTCTTTGAAGCTACATATGACATCAGGTATGGGGTGGGTGGCCATGACTTGGGGAAAACAGCCTTGTGGGCCACTAGGGGACCCTTGGTGGGCCAAATTTGGTCTGCAGGCTAGCGGTTCCCCACCCTTGGCTACGAGGCTGTAAAGACACAAACGAAGACACAGAGGTTAAATCTGTGCTCCTTCTCTTGTCACTTTGAAGCAGGATAAGAATAAATGAAACAAAGAATGAGAGACGTGGAAAAGGGTTTAGGCCATGTTTTCATATTCACATTGGCAGTAAGAAAAATATGCAAAAATAAATACACACAAATCTGTAACTGTTCACGAATACATAGCTTGATGCCCTCTCTCGGGGGACTCAGGCCTTGCTAACCAGGTGCTGCTCCACCATCCGGGGCAAAAAACCTTGCAGGAAGTGGAAGAACTCCTGGAAGACGGACGCTTGCTCAGGGTCTGTTGAGAATCTCAGGCTGATGCGTGTGTCTTGTTCGCGGGAAGTGCCACCCCTGCTGGCCTGGGCACAAACTGTGAACTGGAAGAGAGGGTCTGTGGGCCTTGCTTCGCACTCCTGCTGGGAAATGGCCTCAGACACTTTTGCTTCCAGCTCCAAGGAGTTGGCCTTTTGCTGCTGGGTTTCGGGCTCCGGCCCCTGGAGCTGCCGCCGGATGCGGCGACGGCCCAGCCACACGCGATGCCAGACGGCGCAGTTCCAGGTCATGCTCTCCTCACCAGGGAGCAAATCATCAACTCGCAGCCTTTTAGCGGGCACAGAGACATTGCTCCCTCCCTCGTTTAGAGGACGCTTGGAGCCTACCGACAGCTGCTGAGTCTTTGCTTCCAACTCCTCCTCTTCCTGTTTCACCTCAGAGACTTCCTGCTCCTCCCCAAGCCCCTGCCCCACCTCCACACAGCTACATTTGAGCATGTCCCTTAAGACAAAGGCTACACTAGCACAGACCTTCTGGAACCAAAGTAGGTGGAAGTCCCCGGCCTGGCCCAGAAGCTCATGGGCTTGGGCAGGCGGCACCGCCATTGATAGGGGAAGGCCTATGACAAAGTTCTCAGCAACCGGAGCCTCGGTGGCGCCCGGCTGAAACAGGCGGACGAGCCCCCAGATCTTGCCCTTGCTGGACTTCCGCTGGTACTGCAGACTGCGGCAGTACTTGGCTGCGTTGCAACAGCAGCGCTGGAACCGCAGCGCCGTCTTCTCGTTGACGTTGGCGGCGACGTTGTGGCTCTGCTCAAAGGGGTCCTGGAGGTTGAAGGGCCCCAGCTTCAGCTTGCTGCCCGCTTCAGAGGAGGATAGGAAGCTGGGCAGGGGCAGCGGGCGGCCCTCCCACAGCGAGATCACGCAGCCAGCGAAGTCATAGTCCTCGAAGACGCGGAAGAACTCAGACAGGAGAGAGCCTGGAAAGTAAGAGGCCGGCAGCCAGTGAGCCATGGAGATGCGAGGGAGGTTTTGCACAAAGGACTACCAAGAGCAATTCAGTGCTTCCATCACATAGGAAGCTCCCTTATACTAAGTCAAACCACTGGTCCCTCTTGCACCAGTCTTGTCTGCACTGACAGGCAGCAGTCAGTTTCAAAGCAGGGAATCTCATCCCAGCTCTACCAGGAATCTTTCTCCAGTCCTACCTGGAGATGCCTGGGATTCAGCCTGGAACCTTCTGCAGTCAACGCAGGTGCTTCACCACCAGCTGCTCCCCTCCCCCTAAAAATAAGGATTCCAGCCCTCATGGTTCCAAATAAGTGTTTTCCAAACTTGGGTCTCCAGCAGCTTTTGGACTACTATTCCCATCATCCCTCACCACCGGTCTTGCTATCTAGGGATGATGGGAGTTGTAGTCCAAAAACAGCTGGAGACCCAAGTTTTGGAACCACTGTTCTAAATAAAGTGAAGATTTAAAAAGGGAGCTGCCTTATGGAGAGGCAGACCACCCGTTTAACTCAGTCCTGTCCACATGGACTGGCAGCAGGACTTTAGGCACGAGACATTCCTAGCCCAACCTGGAGATTGAAGGGGAGCCTTCTTCTGCATGTAAAGCAGATACTGTCCCACTGAGCTATGGCCAATGTCCTAGACTCCCATCTGCACATTTAAAGGAGAATAACCAGGAAAGTTTGCACTTTAATCTGGGTTTTAACCTCCTGAGAGCAACTCACAAAGATCTTCCTTGTTCCCGCTGGGCTCCAGCCGTGCAGAATCCTTGGGGAAGCTGCAGTCCCAGCCGTCCACCACAGTGTGTTCCTCTTCCACTAGGGAGCAGAGGAGAGTGAGTACGCTCTTTCCAGAAGCATTGCCAGGAACATCACGTTTGTGTGTGTGCATTCATTACTCTTTAGGTTTATTAATCTTTTACATTTCAAAAAACGAACAACAAAATGAACCCTGAACCCTTCCCTCCTCAGGTAAGTGTCTTTCAGCATCAAATGAATTGCTGTCCTCATTCCAGGTGATCTCACCAGAACAGACAGGTCCAAAGACGTCTGTGTGTAGCCAGCGGCTGCAGGGACTGGAAATATCGTTCAATATTTGCACCTTGCTTTTCCTTCCACAAGGAAGCCCAGAGTGGGTGTTAACAATTTGTACAAGATAAATAACGACGAGGGCAAAACCAGGATCTAGCTAAGCGATAAATAAAGCTGTTCAGAACCCCAGCTTGCTTTTTTGGGGTGGGAGGGTAGGTACCTGAGAGTTCCTTCAAGTGGGCGACCGTAGGTAGGATGGGTGGGGTGCGTGTCTGCAGGAAGAAAAGCACCAGCAGGGTCAGGGCATAGTTATTGAGGAGGGGGCCTCCACCAAATGGGTTCCCTGTCAAGAGAGGAAAGGAGGTAGTGTTAAGTGGAAATAAAGCTCTGGCATCCCACTGCCACCAGAACCCACCCTCCCTGGGCTGAGGAGATTTCACCCCTCCCATACCCAAGAATCTCCTGATCATCTCCTGATGGTCTCTGCTGACTCTCCAGAGAGCAGGAGGTGTGTCCTGCTATCTACTTATTCTGCCCAGCACCACATCTGTGTGTGTGAGAGAGAGAGTCAGTCAGTCAGTGTATCGGAGAGAGTGAGAGTGTTAGAGATCGTGTCTAGAGATAAGGTTGCTGCTAAGAGCAGCTGCAGACTCTCAATGTAGCATTGATTTATGCTTAGAATATTCAGCTCTGTATATAGTTTTGTATCATAGTTGTAGTTACAGAATAAAAGGAAGATATTCTACAGAGCTGCTCTCCGAGTGGTTTATACTCTGCAAGACTCTGCAAAACTCTGCTGCGCAACGACTGTATTATTGAGACAGTGAATCCGGTGCTCTCAGCTCTAAGCTGTGAGTCCACAGCACTGTGACCTGTTCCTGTGAGAAAGGAGGTCTCTGGCAGTGCTACCCAGCTCGCCTAGCCCAGTCGGGGTTGAGGTGCATGAGTCCAGTTGGTGCACTGGCTCAAGGGCGATGCTGACATGGGCCACAGCCTGCATAATCCAAAGCTTGTTCGCAGGGATCACCAACGTGGCGCCCTTGGTCGCCAGAAACCCTCATGGCACCTACAAAAGGTCTCGGTAAATATATCTCTAAAAACCCAAAGTGCACAGTCGACATTTGCTCTTGTGGTTCAGTTCCTGTTTGCACTGGCTCAGTCAATCAACAGTAAACACGCCCCCTTAAACATACCTACATTTGATTGGCTCCTACCCCTCCCCTCCATTCTGAACAGGGGACAGATGCAATGAGGGAGTGACTGGCACAGGCTCACTTTCCTCAGTGATGGGGTGGCTGGTTGTGGGGAGGTAGGGAATGCCCACATTATTTTGTAGGCCTTCCATCTCTCAGTCTGCTCTTTTAGATATGGTGGCCATTCCATGTTAGGCTAGACCCTCCATGGCAGCCATTTTGTAGCTGACACCCATGGCACATTTTTGTAGCTCCAAATGACGACAATGATTAAATTTATTACCTGCCCTTTGCTAGCAGGTTACAACAATTTAAAATTCAGCATTTAAACGAACTGCAGTCAAAGGAATAAGGTAAAGGTAAAGGGACCTCTGACCATTAGGTCCAGTCATGGCCGACTCTGGGGTTGCGGCGCTCATCTCGCTTTATTGGCCAAGGGAGCCAGCGTACAGCTTCCAGGTCATGTGGCCAGCATGACAAAGCCGCTTCTGGCGAACCAAAGCAGCACACAGAAACGCCGTTTACCCACACGGAAATGCCGTTTACCTTCCCGCCAGAGCGGTACCTATTTATCTACTTGCACTTTGACGTGCTTTCCAACAGCAAGGTTGGCAGGAGCCGGGACCGAGCAACGGGAGCTCACCCCGTCGCGGGGATTCGAACCGCCAACCTTCTGATCGGCAAGTCCTAGGCTCTGTGGTTTAACCCACAGCGCCACCCGCGTCCCTTCAAAGGAATAAAGAGGGTTCTAAAAACGCACATCTCGGGTGTTTACACTGATGGGCGACAACCCTCCAGGGACCCAAGCAAGGAGTCTCTCCAAGCCCAAGCTAAAGATGGTGAAGACTGAACAAGAGACCTTCTGCATGCAAAGCAGATGCTCCACCACTGAGTTGCTATGGGCAGTTCTCTCCATTCACAAGTTCTGTTGAGTCCCCCCCCCCCCCCCGTTTCTCCACTTTACCTGCCAGCGCCTGCTGCTTTGCCCAATAGCGCACTACATAGACCAAAGGCCGCACTCGCTCGTCCATCTCGGTGCAGAGCTGCAGGAAGCGCGTGTTGCAGATGGCCAGCCTACCATGGAGAGAGAATCCAGAGAAGAGGACAGTAAGTCAGGACCCTGACACAAGGAGGCAGCTCCCCTGCGCCCCCTGAGGATATAGCTAAAATGGAAGTGGGGAAAGGGTCTCGTTTGCAACATCTGTCTCATTTTAAAAATATCAAGCACCAAAATGAGAGAGGAAATCAACTCCTAAGAAACAATTCCCTGAGACCTCGTGTACTTAAATGGCCGTGTTCGTAGTGCCACCACTGGGGGCTGCCTGACTGGCACTGACCTGTGACATGACCTTTTCAGTGGTGGCTCCCTGACTGTGCAATGTCCTCCCCAGTGAGGTGTGCCTGTCTCCATCATTCTTAACTTTTATGAGAAATCTGAAAATGTTCCTGTTTATCAAGGCATTTGGTGGCTGAAGAATATTGTTCCTGGAAACCTTGAGATCATTGGAAGAAAGTATGTTTTGCTTTCTAATTGTATTTTAGAATGTTTTCTCCGTAACTAGTTTCAGTATGTTTTAATCTATTGTAGAATGCATTTCCTTTATTTTTGGTTTTTAAATCGTGTAACTTTTTGCTGCCCTGGGCTCCTTAGGAGGAAAGGCAGGCTATAAATTCAATAAATTAATAATAATAAATAAAATAGAAAGAACCTTTGGCCCTCCGGATGCTGCAAAACAAAAACTCCCATTAGCCGTAGCAAGCGAAATTTAGTAAAGGGATTCACACACACAAACACACAAACACAGCCCCCGTACTTGTTGTTTATGGAGATGTCACCACGCAGGCCCGATTCCTTGTGCCAAAACTTGACAACCGGCCGACGGGCAGTCAGCACAGCCTGGACATTGTGGACTCCCGGAACGCACTTCCGCATCACGGCGGCAACCAACTCCAGCACTTCAGGCACTGTGGCGGAAGCCAAGTCAATATCGCTCAGGATCGAGTCCTCCGAACACGAGTCCAGCTCCACACTGGCTCCGTCCTCAGCCTGGAGGAGAAGGTGCATTTGGAACAAGCTGTTTTTATCCTGAGTCAGAGTGTTTCTCTGTCTGGCCCAGTGCTGGCTACTCTGACTGGCAGCATCTCTCCTGGGTTTCAGATCTCTCCCAGCACTTCATGTAGATTCTAGTGCGTTGCAGACCTCTTTCCAGTGTAGGAATCTGCCTTATACCAGGTTGGAACAATGGGACGTCTAACTGTGCACTGTCCAAGTGGCAGCAGGTTTCGGACAGGCTATCTTTCCCACCCTTGCCTGGAAATGCTGGGGATTAAACCTGGCACCTGCACGCTACAATTCCCAGAGCTCCCCGAGAAGAGGGACTGATTGTTAAACCGCTCTAGAAACTGTAGCTCTGTGGGGGTGGAATGGAGTATGTGTCTCCTAACCACTCTCAGCACCCTTAACAAACTACACTTCCCAGAATCCTTTGGGGGAAGCTGTGACTGTTTAAAAGTAGGAGGATACTGCTTTAAATGTATAGTGGACATGAGGCCTAAAACAAGGGTGGAGAGAATGGAGACCTCTAGGCATCACTAACTGACCATTCCGCCTTCTCCAGCCCTGCTCCACCCCCTCTTCAAGTGCTTTCCTTGGCTGGAATCTGTCAGTGAACAGGAAGCATGCGTCTAGGTTACCAGGATGGGGGGTGGAGAGAATTTTGTGCAGGTAACAACCTCTGACTTGTGAGTGCCTGCTGTACAAAGGCAAGAGAGTCACATCCATTAGTCCACCCACTTTTGCATGCGGCTCCTTGGAAGCTGTGAGAGTAGTGCTCATTAGGACTGGCAGGGTGGGAAGAGAGGAAGACCAGCAGTAGGGGGAGCCGCAGCCAAGGAGAGATGGAACCCAGAAGATCTGCTCTTGTCTCCATCCTCCTCCCTACAGCATTCTACAAAGGCAACACTTAGACAAGGTGCCACCTCCTAGACTGGTTGGAAGTAAGGAAGTGGGTTGCGGCAAGAGTATTGTTGGCCCAGAAATGGAAACAAGAAGAATTTCCGACGAAAGAAGACTGGCAGACGAAATTAATGGACTATGCAGAATTGGACAAAATGACAGGAAGGATTTGAAACCTGCGGGACCAGAGATTTACAGAAGATTGGAAGAAGTAGATGAATGATTTGAAGAGCAACTGTAATCAACAAATTATGCTAGTAGGACTACAAGAAGTTTTGTAAGGAGAAATATACAAAGTGTTACAAAGTAGAAAAAGATAAGAGATATTGGTTATGAGTTTGAAATGTAATAGGGAAGAGAAGAAATGCATATTGAGAGATTAGATTGGAAAATTTTCAGACAGGATTGGTGGAAGTCAAAAATTTGAATAAGATGTAAAAGTATGTTTAATTACTGTTGAAAATGATACGTTTAAAAAAAAACTAATAAAAAATTGTATTAAAAAAAAAAAGGAAGTGGGTAAGTAGTGGCCAGCTGAGGACAGGCCCTTATGGACTCCACTGATTCAGCTTAAAGCAACTTCCTATACCATTGACCTCTGAAATTCTGAACTAGACTGCCTCTGGACAGGGATGTTCCATTTGGCATCATGGTGGTGAACAGTCAACTGACCTCAACTCCATCAATTTGACAAGGTAGCAGCCATCACCTTCGGCTCATGGCAGCCAGATCCATGTAAGAATAACAGCAGCTACAACTAGGGCTGTTGATTAATGGAGGACGGCATCACTACTGCACCAGGAGCAGGAAATCTTTTTCAGTCTCAGGGCCAGATTCCTTTTTGGGTGGGCTTCCAAGGCCCACATGCCATGACCCACTGCCTGAAAGGTTGCCTGGCAGGAAAGGCGGCTGTCAGGCTGAAAGGGTTTCCCACTCCTAGTCTAAAAAAGACTGATGGATACATTCGTAACTCCGTCTACTGTTAATGTCCTCTGCTCTGGGTCTCACCTGTGGCCCGCTAGGTCGCTTGGCAGAGGCCTGGAAGTTTTTTGTCTTCTCAAGGTCCAGGAACAAATCCAGGTCGCAGCCAGAGACATCGAAGCCATTCACCGAGGAACCAAAGGGGAGAACAGCAGAACCTGGGCATGGAGAGGGGGGTGAAAGGTCAAATGAAGATCCAAGGTTGGACCATCAGGAGAGGTCCAGGGCAGCAGCTTACCGGGGAAAAACTCCAGGAACACCTCCTGGAAGAGAGTGACCAGCAAGTCCCGCAGGCGTCGTTCGCTCTCGGAGAACTCAAAGAGCTGCACCATCAAAGACATCTGGGCATCCACCTAGAAACATAGGAACAAAGGAAGCTGCCTTATACCCAAGTCAAGACTATTGGGGTCGTCTAGGCCAGTAGTGTCTACACTGACTGGTAGCAGCTGCTCAGGATTTCAGACAGGAGTCTGATTGCAGATGCCTGGGCTTGAACCTGGAACTTCCTGCATGCAGATACTCTACCACAGAGCTATGGTTTCTGCCCTAAAAACAAAGGAATATTCCAGTCCTCATGATCCTAACTGAACAGCTGGTTTAGAAAGGAACAGAGGAAATTGCCTCATACAGAATCAGACCATTACATCCATCTAGCTCCCTACTGTCTGCACTGACTGGCAACTCTGCAGGGTTTCAGACATGGAATCTTTCCCGTGCCAGGGATTGAACCTGGGACCTCACTCTGCTGGTGAGCTACAGCCCTTTGCACACCTGCAGGCAGGAGACCAATAGCAAGGCTTTGGGTTTAATACTTTTAAAGCTGTTGCTAGCCCTGTCAAGCAACCGCATCCGTTCAGTCTCCTCCAGCACTTGGAATCAGGAATAAGTTACAGGCAGGGCAAGAAAAAGAAACCAGAGTTCACTCACGTTGTCAGCTTGGCACAACTTTTGTGCCAGCTTCTCGGGGCTCAGCTGTCCTTGTCTGGCGGACCCCTGCTTCCTGGGGGGCGTGTATTTGAAGTCCTTCTTCTCTCGAGGCTTGACACGCAGCTTCTGACCCCCCAGGCTGTGCTGGGGCTGTGCCAATACTTTCTCCAGCACTGTCTCATTCTGTAGCTCCACAATCGCATAGACTCCCTAGCAGCACGTGAAGCAAGAGAAAAGAAAAGAATGTCAGTTTCTGGGTCATCTCACAATCCTCCTGCCCTGTCTAGAAAAAAGAAGCATCAATGCATGCTCAGCCTTAATAGGTTAATGTCTTTAAAACAGAATTAACAGATCAAGAGAAACAACACCCTTTATTAGGACAAACAAGCACATGAAATGGATGATGAAAGCTTTCCGAGTTAACAAATAATTCTTCCTCCAGCTAGGTGGTCCAGAGGGCAGGAAATATTTCTGTGTATTGTCCTCTGACAAAAAATGTCAGGGCAGTGTACAGCAATCTAAAAACATTTCTAAAAGACCATTACAAGCAGAATAGAATGATCATTAAAATGACTGTGAACAACTCCCTAGGCCTGCTGCAGTTGGATTTTCCCCAATGGAATGTTATTTTGAAAACATGCAACCCACTCCTACGCGTGTTTACTCAGAAGTCCCACTGTGCTCAATGGAATTTACTGCCAATAAAGCTGCATGTGAAAAGCTTTTGAAGGTTAAGCCTCTTTAAGTCTTGGGAACAAAGGAGTTGGGAAATATTCAGGAAAGGGCAACCAAAATGGTCAGGAGCAACTCCACTATGATGAGAGTTCCAGCATTTGGGGTTTTGTAGTTTCAAGAAAAAAGCAAGCAAGAGGTGAGGTGACAGAGGTGGAAAAAATTAGGCACGGCATGGAGAAAGTGGACAGAGAATGGTTGTTCTCCCTCTCTCGTAGACTTGGGAACATCCAGTTAAGCTGAATATTAGAACATTCAGGACAGATAAAAGGAAGTCCTTCTTCATGCAGTGCATTTTTCAGCTATGGAAATTGCTCCCAAAGAAGGCAGGGATGGTCACTGACTTTGATGGCTTTGAAAGAGGAGACGACAAATTCATGGAGATAAAGGCGATCAATGGTTATTAGCCAGGATGGCTACACTCTGTGCTTCCACTGTCAGAGGAAGTATGCTTCTGAATATCAGCTGCTGGGCTGATAGACAGGTTAATACAGTGGTACCTCGGGTCACATACGCTTCAGGTTACAGACTCCGCTAACCCAGAAATCATGCTTCAGGTTAAGAACTTGCTTCAGGATGAGAACAGAAATCATGCCCCGGCGGTGCAGCAACTGCAGGAGGCCCCATTAGCTAAAGTGGTGCTTCAGGTTAAGAACAGTTTCAGGTTAAGAACAGACCTCCGGAACGAATTAAGTACTTAACCTGAGGTACCACTGTACATTAGCAGGATTTTAGAAATACAGTGGTACCTCTGGATGCGAACGGGATCCGTTCCAGTGCCCTGTTCGCATCCTGAAGCGAACGCAACATGCGACTGTGCAGATCTCGATTCGCCACTTCCGTGCATGCGCATGACGTCATTTTGAGCGTCTGCGCATGAGTGGCGAAACCCAGAAGTAACGCGCTCCGTTACTTCCAGGTCACCGCGGAGCGCAACCCGAAAACGCTCAACCTGAAGCTACTTCAACCCGAGGTGTGACTGTACTTGTAATGACATTATGAATAGACAATAAGTAATTTCAATGATTTTTCAATATAAAATGGAGATGTGGTATGATGATAAACAGTAGAACCAGGGAAGGGACTAGGGGGAAGTCAACTTTTTTCTTTTTATGTTTGATTATGAAGATGCACTGTTGTGTTGTTTTTTATCTCTGTTATTTTTGGGAAATTAATAAAATATTAATTTTAAAAAATGAATATCAGCTGCTGGAAAGCACAGGAGAGCAGAGGGCTCTTGTGCTCAGGCCTTGCTTGCATGCTACCCAGAGGCACCTGGTGGGCCACTGTGTGAGCAGGATGCTGAACTAGACAGGCCGCTGGCCTGATCCAGCAGGCTCTCCTTATGTTCTTAAGGTAAAGGTAAAGGGACCCCTGACCATTAGGTCCAGTCGTGGCCGACTCTGGGGTTGTGGTGCTCATCTCGCTTTATTGGCCCCTTTCCCAAAAGAGCTGCCCCACTATGAAATCTGGGCCTCCGCAATTTCTGTAAAAGGAACCACCAACTATTACCCATGAGCAAGCAATGCCAGAGGCCTGCAGGTAGCAGGTAAAAAGGTAAAGGTAGAGGTGCCTCTGGCCGTTGGACTCTGGGGTTGCGCACTCATCTCGCTCTATAGGCTGAGGGAGCCAGCGTTTGTCTGTAGACAGCTTCCGGGTCATGTGGCCAGCATGACTAAGCCGCTTCTGGCGAACCAGAGCAGCGCACGGAAACGCAGTTTACCTTCCCGCTGGAGCGGTACCTATTTATCTACTTGCACTTTGACGTGCTTTTGAACTGCTAGGTTGGCAGGAGCAGGGACCGAGCAATGGGAGCTCACCCCGTCGCAGAGATTCAAACCGCCGACCTTCTGATCGGCAAGTCCTAGGCTCTGTGGTTTAACCCACAGTGCCACCCGCGTCCCCCTTATGTTCTTATCTGTCTCATAAAGTTTATTTTCCTGCTCCCCTGCAAAGCTTATTCAGCGGTGTATGTTAAATATTGAAAGTGGTAGGAACCCAAAAGTAAAGTTAATACACTCTTGGATGGTATCATTCTCTGTGAAATGAACTGAAGGGAGAAATGAAACCATTTTTTATATAGTGCTTTATGTCTCTTGCTGTATGTGCTCTTTCTTTTGCTCAGTGGCAAAGTATGTGCTTGACATGCAAAGACCCAGGTTCAGTCCCCAGCATCTCCAGGTAGGAATGAGAAAGAACCCCCCTGAAGCCCTGGAGAGCTGCTGCCCACCAGAGTAAACAATACTGAGCTAGATGGACCCCCTGGTTCAGTTTAAGGCAGCTTCCTATGTTCCCAATAAGCAGCTATCGAGGTTTTACTAATTTGATGCCAAAGGCTATACCTTATCCTTGTCCATCACCACATTGACCACCTCCCCATAGGCCTGGAAATAATCACTCAGCTCAGAGGCTGGTGTCCCCTTCCGAAAACCACTGACAAACACACTGCGAAGCTCCTGGGCCTGCCGGACAGTGCGGAGGTTTTCCAAGCGCTGGTGTTTCTTCCCACGAAGGTGGTCATCCAGGCTGGGTTCTGCAGCAGAAAAACCAAGGCTTTTGTTTGCTTATTTTAATCAGCTTTTAATAATGCCCTTTTGACATGATGACCCCAGAGCAGTTTACATCACTAAACATTTAAAAGCAATACGATGCAAGCCAAGTATAATAAAAACAGTTCCAGAACTCCAACACACTTACTCCAACACAGAACTCCAAAGATAGTTACTTATATTGGTTTTAGAATGATTTTTGTAGTGATATGTTTACCACCCTGGGCTCCTTTGGGAGGAAGGGCTGGATACAAGTTGAATAAATACAGTGGTACCCACTGTGCATACGCTTCAGGTTACAGACTTTGCTAACCCAGAAATAGTGCTTTAGGTTAAGAACTTTGCTTCAGAATGAGAACAGAAATCGTGCTCCGGCGGTGCGGCAGCAGCAGGAAGCCCCATTAGCTAAAGTGGTGCTTCAGGGTAAGAACAGTTTCAGCTTAAGAACGGACCTCCGAAACCAATTGGTTCATTAAGTACTTAATTAAGTACTTAACACGAGGCACCACTGTAAATGGTAATAATATAAAATTATTTACATTCTGCCATCTGATGTAAAACATCAAGGCAGTCTACTACGATATATACAATACAAATACAGCAAAACATAAAATGCCATTAACACGCAAAATCTTCATTAAAATGCCTGTCTACTCTTAAAACTGAATAGGCTTATCAACATAAAAATAAGTCTTCAAGAGGTGTTTGAAAGTCAGAAGTGAGGGTGCCTGCCAAATCTCTGCCAGAGTTTTCCATCGCATGGGACCACCATCACTAAATGGCTGATTTTTAGCTGAGGTCAGTTAGGCCTCTGTAACGCAGGGCACCATTACAATGCTCCTGTGGATTATCTCAATGATCAAGCCGAGATATAAGGCTCAGGGGGCCATTAAAGTAACTTGCCACTTAAAATACCCTGAAACCTTCACTTTCAAATGAATCTGTTAACAAAACACGCACACACAAATAAAAATAGTTTTTTTTTTTTTAATTATGATTTTTATTGATTTGCAAATAAAAAGATACAAAACATAAAGATTACTTCTCATATTCACATATTATATAATACAACTTCCTTCAACCTTTCCATAAATCATCCGTAATATTTTTGTAAAACTTCGCATTTCTTAGATTGTATTGTCATTAACCGCCCTAGTTCTTCTCTTTCTCTCTGACAGTACCCTTTTTTTCCCTTTTACAGAGCTCTTTTAAAACCCACTAGCGTTATCTGTCCTTCACTCAATTTTTCCAGATAGTTCGTAAAATTTTCCCACTCCTCAATGAACCTCTGATCTTTAGAATATCTTATTTTCCCTGTCATCTTATCCATCTCCGCGTAATCTAACAGTTTTGCTCTCCATTCTTCGATTGTCGGCAAGTTCTCGGATTTCCAATTTTGAGCTATTAAGATTCTTGCAGCTGATGTTGCATATTGAAAGAACCTGTGATCTTTCTTTCTTATCTCCCTCCCTATCATTCCCAAAAGGAACGCCTCAGGTTTTTTGACGAAAGTGTATCTTAAGATTTTTTTTAATTCGTTGTATACCCCCTCCCAGAACTCTTTAACTTTTTGGCACTCCCACCACATGTGGTAAAAGGACCCTTCCCTTTCTCTACACTTCCAACATTTGTTACAGATCCCATACATTTTAGCTAATTTTACAGGGGTTAGATACCAGCGATAAAACATTTTCATTAAGTTCTCTTTCAGTGTCACACAGGCTGTAAACTTAAGGTGGATTTTCCAAAGTTTCTCCCACTCTTCAGCATATATGTTATGACCAATGTCTCTCGCCCAATGAATCGCTACTGACTTTACTTCTTCATCTATTAGATTCCAGCCTAACAACAGATTGTACATTTTAGATAGAATTCTATGATTGTTGTTCAATATTTCGGTCTGGAATCTAGAATCTTTGTCGACATAACCTTTGTCTGTGATATCTTTTCTAAGCATTCCATTTAGCTGAAAGTAATGCAACCAGTCATGCACTTTCTCCTTAATCTGATCGTACGGCTTTAATTTCCATTTCCCCTCTTCTTTCATTAACAGTTGCTCGTATGTAGGCCAGTTATCTCCCCTGTTTTTTTTGGTGACACTCATCGCTTCTAGCGGCGATAGCCAATGGGGTGTTTTAGGTTCCAACACCTCTCTGTTCCTTTCCCACACCTCAATCAGTGGACCTCTAAAAATATGATTTCCAAAACCCCTGTGTACTTTCCTCTTCCCATACCATAGATAGGCGTGCCACCCAAACCTAATATTAAATCCCTCTAAGTCTAACACCTCCCTATCTTCCAATTTAATCCAAGTTCTAATCCAGCATAGGCAAGCTGCCTCGAAGTATAATTTTAGATCAGGTAGGGCGAAGCCCCCCCTTTCCTTCACGTCTGTCAATAACTTATATTGAATCCTTGGCTTCTTGCCTTGCCAGACAAATTTCGAAATCACTTTCTGCCATTCCTTGAATATCTTTGTACCCCTAATAATAGGAATATTCTGGAAGAGGAATAGCATTTTTGGTAGAACGCTCATCTTAATTATAGCTATTCTGCCCCAGAATGAAATTTTTAGCCTGCCCCATGATTCTATATCTTTCTTAACCCCTTTCCATACTATATCATAATTATTTTTGAAGAGATCTATATTTTTTGATGTTACCCATATTCCCAAATACTTAACTTTCCCGGTCACCTCTATCCCCGTTGCATTTTGTAATTCTTCAATTTTGTCTGTCTCCATGTTTTTTGCAATGATTTTTGTTTTCTTTTTGTTTAATTTGAAACCGGCTACTTTTCCAAACTGTTCAAATTCTTCAAGTACTTCTTTTGTTGAGTTTAGTGGGTCCTCCATTGTTATGACCAGGTCGTCCGCAAACGCCTTTGTTTTGTATTCATTCTGTCCAACTGTTATCCCTCTTATCCCTCTGTTTCCTCTTATTGAGTTTAATAAAACTTCTAACACCATAATAAACAACAGTGGGGACAGAGGGCATCCTTGTCTTGTTCCTTTTGCTATTCTTATTTCTGAGGTCTCCACACTATTTATTATCAGCTTGGCCTTCTGTTCCGTGTAAATTGCCTTTACCCCATTATAAAACTCAGCACCGACCTCCATATACTCCAGTTGTTTCAGCAGGAAATCCCAAATTAAATTGTCGAATGCTTTTTCTGCATCCACAAATAACAACATACCTTGTTTATCACATCTATCCGATAAATATTCTATAATGTTTACCACATTCCTTATATTATCCTTCATATATCTTCCCGGCAAAAAGCCGGCTTGGTCTCTATGAATACTTTTCCTCAGTATGTTTTTCAATCTCTTTGCTAGGATTCCCGCAAAGATCTTATAATCTATGTTTAATAGGGAGATCGGTCTATAATTTTTGGTCTGCAGTAAGTCCGAATCTTGTTTAGGTATTAAAGTAATTAGAGCCTCCTTCCACGTCTCAGGTAGTTCTCTTTCTCTGAGGATATTATTCATTACTTCTTGCATAGGAGTCAGCAAAATTGACTCCATTTCTTTATAGTATCTCCCAGTATACCCATCTGGGCCTGGCGCTTTCCCTTTTTTTAACTCCTTTATTATATCTTTAATTTCATCTATCTCTATTGGGGCACTCAGTTTTTCTTTTTCCTGTAACGTAATCTTTTGGATGCTCTTCCCTTTTAGATATTCTTCTATTTTTTTTGAATTATTGTTTCCGCTGTTTTTATAAAGATCTTTATAAAAGTCCAGAAAGGCCTTTCTTATTTCTTTGGGGTTACTTTTCACTTCTCCCTCCACCACGATCTTGTTTATTATATTCTGTTCTTTCCTTTTTTTTAGTTGCCAGGCTAGAAGCTTTCCTGATTTATTGGCATGTTCAAAGGTTTTTTGTCTTAATTTTTTAACCTTCCATTCTATTTCTCTATTTATCAGCAATGCCAGTTGCGACTGTAGGATCTTGATATTTTCTTTTATTCTCTTGTTTTTCGGATTTTCAACTAGTTTTTGTTCGTTATCCATTATTTGCTGTAAAATTTCTTTTTTCCCTCTTTCTCTTTTTTTATTCTTAATTGCACTTTGTTGGATGAAGAATCCCCTCATCACCGCCTTGCCTGCGTCCCACACCACCTTCATCTTGGTCCCTTTACCTTGATTGTCCTCAAAATATTCTTTTAACTTTCTCTTTGCTTTCTCTATGATCTCTTGATCATCTAGCAGGTAATCTTTCATTTTCCATCTATATGGTCTTCCTTCCAACCCTTTCAATTCCAGTTTTACTGCATTATGGTCCGAAATCGTTTTAGGGAGAATCTCAACCTTAGTAGCTCTTGGCACTAATTCTGCCGATACCCATATCTGGTCTAGCCTAGAAAAAGAGTCATGTGGTTCCGAGTGAAAGGTATACTGTTTTTCTAGAGGGAATTTAAATCTCCATACATCCACCAAATTAAGATTGTTGACCAGTGAGAAGAATGTCTGGGGTAGTTTTCCTTCCAAACCTTCTCCCTCCCTTAACCTATCAATATTCAACGACACCACTCCATTCATATCCCCTAGTAGAATTATTTTCTGGTCCGCATATTCACTTAATTTCTCTTCTAACATTCTGTAAAACTCTGCTTTATTATTGTTTGGTGCATAAATCCCCGCTATTATTACGTTTTCTCCTTGCCATTTAAGTTCGACTACTACTATCCTCCCTTCTTCATCTTTATATATTTGTTGTGCTTCCAATTGTTTCCTTATATAAATAATCACCCCCCTTTTCTTCCTTTTATCTGACGATACAAATTCGTTTCCCAATCTTTTATTAATCAGAATTCTTTTATGTTTCCTTGCTATGTGGGTCTCTTGTAAACATATGATGTCTAAGCTCTCTTTATTTAAAATATGCTCAATTTTATTCCTCTTTTTCTTGTCGTTCATCCCGTTGATGTTCCAGCTCCAAATTTTTAATGCCATTTTGTTTGCCTGTATAGATGTCTACCACCCCTCTTTATATTTTACCTTCTCCTCCTTCTTCCTCTTCCTCTTCCTCTCCCCCTGACCTCTCTGTTTCTTCTTCTGACTCTGCCTTTCTTTCTATCTCCTCACTTTTATCTTCCTCTTTATGAGCTCTCAATTCTTTGTACTTCCTTAGGAATTTGCTAGTCTCTTCTGGGCTCGTTAATTTTTGCCTCTTATTTTTATAGGTAAATGAGATTCCTTCGGGGAATTCCCATTTAAATTCAATGTTAATCCTTTTCAGAGCCTGTACTAGTTCTTTATATGGGTCTCTGCGTTTGAGCAGCCTGACTGGAATATCTTTGAAAATTATGATGTAGTTTCCGCCAATATTCAGCCTTTTTTCCTTGTTTTTTTGAAGGATCCTATTCCTCATTTCCCTTTCTTTAAATACAACTAAACAGTCCCCTACAAATCTCTTATTCTTGGCTGATTTGGTTTTCAATCTAAAAGCCGATTGTATTGCATTTGCCATCTCTTCTATTGGAATCTCCAGCCATATAGCTAGTTCTGTTGTTAATTTCACTTTTATATTTTCACCTTGGGTTTCTGGCACTGCTCTTAACCTTAAGTTAACTTCTTTCTGTCTTAGTTCATTCATAGCAATCAAATCTTTCATTTCCTCTTGATTCTTATTCAGATCTAGAATGTCGGCTTTTATCCTATCTTCCTCTCGTCTTACATCTTTCATTTCTAACCTCGTCTTTTTCAGGCCCTCTTCCACCGCTTGCGTCCTCCTGAATACCTCCTTCAGCTGGCCCTTCAATTCGTTAACTGTTTCGTCTATCTTTTTGTCCATCTTACCAATTCTATTATCTACTTGTTCTAGTTTAGATTCAAGATTTTTTTCACTTTGTCTGATCTCCGCAAACATTCTTAGGATGTCTGCTTTGAAGTCAGTTTCTTGTTTCGATCCCTTCCTATCCCCTGGTGTTCCACCTTCTGGTCTTTTCCCCGTGTTAGACATGGTAAGATGTTAAGCAATGCCAAGTATTAGACAGATATTGGGAAACAGTACAGATATCAGTACACAATAAATGAAAGTAAAGGAAGTTATAACAGCACGCAATAAACGTGCGTTGCTAGTACACCCCAAATACAATAAGTCCGAGGTCCGCAATACCAAGTGGCCAAGATCTTAGTTCTTAGTGACCGTTGCACCGTTAGACCCGTTGGACAATGTCCATTTATCCTTTGTGGCTCCCCCTGATATATCCAGATTATTCAGGTTGTTAGATTGTCCTTAGACTAACCTGAAAGTAATTTTTGCAATGTCCTTTTTTTTTTTTTTTTTTTATGGGGGGAGACAAATTCTTATATTTCAGTACTCTCTTGAATGTATAGAATAGTCTTAGAGGATATCTTAGGAGTTACAATTTTGTAAGAAGACTCATACCTTGTCAAGTCCTGAGGCTTACGTTTTAACGGAGCCAAAAGCGCTTATGGAACAACTAAAACAAACCACGGGGGAAAACAAGGGCACAGCAACAGAAATATGCCAGTAAATAACAAAAAGAAGTTCTAAGTTATAATGTGGTGCTCTGTCCACCAGGTGGCTCCCTCTGATATTGCGCTATTATTCTTTACTGAGATCTCTCTGACCTCAGAAGCAGTCTAGGCAGCAACCTGGAGGGTCTGTCTGCAGCGGAGTCTATTTTCCAAATCGAACAGAGTGGGTAGTCCACACCAAATTATTGCTAAGTCCGGGAGGTCCACAAGGGAGTGGGTATGTGGGGGAGCCAAGGGAAGCTGTGGGACGTCCGAGATCGCGCTGTAAAGGTACGTAGTTTCGGTGTAAAATGGTCGCTGCAGCACTTCCGTTTCTCCCTGCAGCGTCAGCTCTTGCCTGCTCTCAAGTAAATCTCCTCTTCGCTTCCCTCCTCGCTTCCCCCCTTATTGCTTTCAGCAATATTGCTGTAAAGTTTTACTCTTCTGTTCTCTGTTTTAGTCAGAAGCCTGGTATATTAACAGTAATATCTTTCAAAGAAACAAAGTATCGCTAGGGGCACTCACTTCTTTTCCGCGCTCTGCTCCTCTATGCGTGTTTGCAGATTTCGGATAAAGGCTGAACTCAGTAGTCAAATTGTCTCCACCGGGTTTCTCTGTTTTCCAAAACTCTAGTCCCCAAACACTGGCTTACTCCCCGGTTCCTTCTATTTTGAGAACGGAGCGCTGACCCTCGGCGAGAACGGGGCTTTCCGCTACCTGGGAGGGTATAATGGCCGCCGGACCTGCTCCCCGACACCGCCGTGCTCTTCGCCTCTTTTAGAGGTTACCTGACGGCGCGACAGGTCTCCGCTGGCCCCCTGCGCCTCTGGACGTACTCCTGAGGCTTAATGGGGTGCTTTTCGCCCTTCGGCACCCCCTTTTTCCTCCCTTTGTAGGGCGGGATTCGCGCTCTCTGCCAAATCCCTTCTCGCTCCGAGGACGCGCTCCGCCGGAAGTCCAAAGTAGTCCTATTTCCGATCATAATGATCTCCAAATAAAAATAGTTAACATCCATATGAAGCTGGGTGAAATCAGGGGATTTGGAGTTGGATAGCACCAATATGCAGACAACACCCAAAACATCAAAATGACACACCTGACATAAAAATCAGGTAAAAGCCATTTTGAAACGGTGTCTGGTCATTGTGGTGGGCTTCACAAGGGCATTTCCCCCAAAACTACAACCCACCTACCCTACTTCTGATGTCTGATGTGGCATCAGGTGTGATGGAGGCAAAGGTGTGGTCTTCCATCACTTTGAAATCTGTTTGTAAGCTGTTTGCATTGCAAAAATAAGGATTTATTTATACAAGGCACACTTGGTGCCTTCATTACATATTTTTAGGTGCCAGGTGAAAACATTCCTCTTCAACCAGGCCTCTGAGTGATACAACAATATATGACATTTAAATGTGCATGGGTGTTGTTGTTCTGCTGCTATTATGTTACTATGTTTTTATGAAGTAAACTGCCATGTGATCTTCAGATGAAAGGTAGTACATAAATTTAATAAATAAAAACATATCAATAGTCTTCCCCATCACTCAAATTTGGTATGGATAATGCTTTTCAATAACTGATTAAGGCCGAATTTGGAACACCAGGAGCGCTTTTGCCTCCTTAGTTCTAGATGTCAACAGCTTGGAAAGTGTATAGAGGAATACGAAACTGATTTCAACTGCATGGGGCCCTTTCACAAGACCACTGTTCCATGTGCATACTAAAGGGGAAAAGGTCAACTCAGGTGCTCTTGCAGAAGAAAAAATATACATATATATTCATTGTATAAGAACACAAGGAAATAAGTTACTTTCCATGGTTTAGGACTCTTGTAAGTTAGCTGCTGTTCCCTTAAGTGTGTAACTTTACTTCTCAGAAGGCTCCAAAAAGCCCCGCAACAGGCGAAGTTTTCCTTAATCACAGTTTCCTCATATCACCAAAACCTTCACTTCCGCTGAAAAGTTTTGAAATACAGTATACAGGAATTTCGCAAGGGGTGGGCAGAAGAGTAACCCCGCAGCAGGGGCTGGGCAACTGCAGCCCTTCAGACCTTGCTGGGCTCTTAATTCCCATTACCGCTAGCCAAGATATGGGAGCCTGCAGGGCCATCGATTCCCCACCTTTGCCCTCCTGCGCTTCCGAGACAGAACACTTAACTCGAGTCCAAGTTCAGCCTTGGAAGCATTTGAGCAAGAGAGAAGAGAGTGCCTCTGGCCACGTGCAGAGTACCAGACCGAGTTCTCTCTTTTGGTGCGTGTGCATAGGACAATATAAAACCTTTGCACACCCGCAGCACAGGCCCCACCTCCCGACCTTCGGCCCCACTCACTATTGGCCACCGCCACATGGCAGAGGCGACACCGAAAGCCCCCGCGGGGCAGAGACTCCACATCTCCCAGCCCCGACTCCGCCATTCCGGCGCTCGCCACTCCCACCGCCAGCGGCCGGTTCTTCCAATAAATAGGTCCCCGGCGGTTCCCATGCTTGGCTCCTCAACTTCCGCCGGAAGAGCTCGAGTGTTACACGCTACTCCCCCAACTCTGTGGTTCCGCCGGTCTAGGCGCAATTCTCTCTTCCTCCACGCGCCGTTTTTGCTCCTAGGGGTGCAGGGCAATTTGCTTGAAGAACTAACTTCCGGTTGCCATTCGGCGGTCGCCATATGCGTGGTAGAAGCCGCATGTGGCGTTACCGAGTTTATTCCTGCCAAAGGGATAGGGAAAAGTCCCCCCACCAATACGACTGTGGTTCTCCCCTCTCGCCCCAAAGAGGACGGAAGGAGGGACCGCCTCGCCTACAGCTAAGATGGTGGAGGCGAATTTCTTCCATTTCTGCACCTACATAGCTCCCCCCAAAGCTACCTCATATTAGATTCCTTACACATGTTATTCCCCTTCCCTTCACATATTTGTGTATGTATTGCTACGAGTTTTGGCGGGGTAAATTGTATGCCTGAGCGCCCTTCTAACTCCTGGATCCAGCAGGGCTTCAGTTCCAGGAATAGCCAGGCTAGCTTCCAGGTGAGGTAATAGCCTTCTAAATATGGGCCATTAAGGTAACAAAGGAAGTAGCTCTGTGCCAGACACAAACGGGTGGGACCCCCCACTCCAACACCTCTCTGTCCTGGTAAGCAAGCATTTTCACAGTGCAATGACATTCCAAGAAGGCAAAAACGCCCAAGGAGGGTGCAGAGCAGGAGATGCGGAGGGATGTGGCTAGCGAAGGTTTGTGGCTTGGGGAGACATCCCAAGGTGTACCTAAAGAAGTCCGTGGGTTCCCCATCCTGGGTTACAAAGTAGCCGTGGTGCATAAGGATAGTCACAATAGGTATTGCCAGTAGGTCAGCAAAGGGTGAGATGAAAGGTACCAACAGTGTGTTGTGAGGAATTGCCCAGTTTAAAAATGTTTTGAATAGATGGCTGTTACCTGCTACCTGTGGGGACGCGGGTGGTGCTGTGGTCTAAACCACAGAGCCTAGGGCTTGCCGATCAGAAGGTTGGCGGTTCAGATCCCCGCAACGGGGTGAGCTCCCGTTGCTCGCTCCCTGCTCCTGCCCACCTAGCAGTTCGAAAGCACATCAAAGTGCAAGTAGATAAATAGGTACCACTCCGGCGGGAAGGTAAACGGTGTTTCCATGCCCTGCTCTGGTTCGTCAGAAGCAGCTGTCATGCTGGCCACATGACCCAGAAGCTGTCTGCAGACAAACGCTGGCTCCCTCGGCCTATAGAGCGAGATGAGCGCGCAACCCCAGAGTCATTCGCGACTGGACCTAACAGTCAGAGGCACCTTTACCTTTTTACCTGCTACCTGCAGGCCTCTGGCATTGCTTGCTCATGGGTAATAGTTGGTGGTTCCTTTTACAGAAGTTGCGGAGGCCCAGATTTCATAGTGGGGCAGCTCTTTTGGGAAAGGGGCCATACCCTTTATAAGTTCCCGGCATTTAAAACGACTTGGGAGTAGAATGGCAGCTTCCAGCTGCACACCCACACCATTAAGGTAGCTTAGCAAAGCAGCCAAAGGCTGAGGAAGCCTCAGGCATGTGAGGGGGTTCTCTGTCCTGGGCAAGTTAAGACAGAATTCTTGGTACTACTGCCGCCGGGTCGCAAACAGGAAATTCAAGCCCTGGGAAGGCTGCAGAGGCCTTTACTCCCATTATCGACTATACAGTGGTACCTCGGGTTAAGTACTTAATTCGTTCCGGAGGTCCGTTCTTAACCTGAAACTGTTCTTAACCTGAAGCATCACTTTAGCTAATGGGGCCTCCTGCTGCTGCCACGCCCCTGGAGCACGATTTCTGTTCTCATCCTGAAGCAAAGTTCTTAACCTGAAGCACTATTTCTGGGTTAGCGGAGTCTGTAACCTGAAGTGTATGTAACCCGAGGTACCACTGTACAAAGGTACAATTAACTTCCATTGCTCTGGTCACTTTTGCCTCTGCTGCTGCCCACCTTTGGCATGTTCCTGCCACCCCAGAAGGGAATCTGGCGCTCACTGTGAATAGACCCACTGCCATCATAGATAACTGCAGGCAGTGTCCGGAATGCCAGTTATTGGAAACTGCAGAACTCTTGCACTCGGGTCCCACTTGTGGGCTTCCCTTTGAGGTATCTGGTTGGCCACTGTGAGAACAGGATGCTGGACTAGATGGGCCATTTTGACTGATCCAGCAGCGCTCTTCTGATATTCTTACTGGCACCTACTTTTCTTTTAGCAACCTTCAATCCTCTCAGCTTTCCTACAACTAAATCTTGCACTTAATCCCCAAAGCTCCCATTGCCCTACAAGGTTAGTTCAGTGTGCGGGAAGGGAGAAAGTATGCAAAAGCTCATATTCCATTTGACTGTACTACAGTCTGAATTCTGTGGAATACTGTATTTTATTGTATAAGAAATAAAATCAATAAAAATACAAAATAAAATTCCTAGAGCACCAGCACAGCACATTACAGTTGCTACAACAGTGGCGCAACAGTAACATTAGGTAGGTAAAAGGTAAAGGCACCCCTGCCCGTATGGGCCAGTCTTGCCAGACTCTAGGGTTGTGCGCTCATCTCACTCTATAGGCCGGGAGCCAGTGCTGTCTGCAGACCCTTCCAGGTCACGTGGCCAGCGTGACAAGCTGCATCTGGCGAGCCAGCGCAGCACACGGAAACGCCGTTTACCTTCCCGCTAGTAAGCGGTCCCTATTTATCTACTTGCACCCGGGGGTGCTTTCGAACTGCTAGGTTGACAGGCACTGGGACCGAGCAACGGGAGCACACCCCGCCGCGGGGATTTGAACCGCCGACCTGACGATCGGCAAGTCCTAGGCGCTGAGGTTTTACCCACAGCGCCACCCGCGTCCCTAACATTAGGTGGTCCACAGCAATTTTCAAGTGGTTCGTGCGGGAAAGAAGTTTAGAAATCCCTGCTCCAGATGATGCAGGCCCCTGAAAAGGAAAGGGGCCTCAGGGTCCCCGAATGTGGTTTAGTACAAAGCCCAAACATGTAGGTTGCCAAACTTGTGACAATTCATGAGGGATTCGGGTTACTGTGTCACCAATCACAGCCAACACCCCCTTCATTCTGAAACTTTCAAATCCTCACTCCAGAGACCAGTACGGTTATGAGTAGGAAACATGTGGGTTATGCTGGGTAAGAAAGCGGGGGCGGGAGATGGCGCAACCCCCTGGCTCTGCATGGCTTCCTGTTCCTCCAACACCGGCCCCATGCCGCGTCTCTTGATTTCCTGAAGATCTCACTCTCCCCCCCCCACCTTCCATCGCTACAGCCTGTCTTCAGCAGGAAAGGTTCCCAATGTTCCTGAAAAGCCGCTGTGCATTTTATGCCGTTCACAACCAGAACGGACGTTAGTCTACAGGCATTTCTATAATCTGAATAGTTTAATCCCAGATGAGGACTGAGAAGGGAGATTAGCAGAGAGCTGTAGGGCCTGTCAGAGAAGGGATTTGCCTTAGAAGACTGTCTGGGCTAAGAGGGGAAAGGCAGTGCCATTTCCACCATCCTCTTGCGTGAGATAACTGATTTTTTTTAGGGCCCACATCGACACGGCAGGGATGAAACTGGTAAAAGTGAGGACTTATTTCCATTGAAATGAAAAGTTAAACTGAGCCTCCAAGTGTTTTTCCAGGGTTGAAGCCAGAGTCGTTACACTGGGAGGACAAGTCTCTGAAAAGCACAGGTGTTTTTTAACGGACTGTGAACATACTGAGTCTACGAGAGCCTCCCTGATACTTTCTATCCTGTCCTCAGCAAATACCAGTGGATAATTCAAGGACAAAAAGCTAATTCTCTCACTTTATCTGTGTGTCTTATCTAAGTAGTGAGTGATGTTCTCTTCCCTGCATCTGCAAAATTTAGAAGGGCCATTCCAGGTTTCCCTGCCTACCAGTTCCCGAAGGGAGAAAGGAGGGGGAGGGGCATAACCTATGTAGGGCCAGGCTATCCACTCTTAACACAAGGCAATAAAGTGAAACCCTTCGTCCCTGTAAGGAGCAACACACATGCATCAAGTTTTCCCAAAACAAGCTCCCTCACACGCAAAAGGAAAAAAAGAGAGGAGAGGAAGGTGTGAAGAAAACAGCATTTATTTATTTTGTTGCTATAAGAACCAGTAAGAGGTTGACTTAAAAAAACCTGACTTTTTTTCCTCTCCAAACCATGTACAAAAAATGGGCTTGTCAAAGGCTTGAGGGGAGGGGCAAGGGTAGCCATGTTTACAGACAGCTGGGGCTGCCCCTCTTTTCCCAGATACATGGGTATTTGGGACGAGAGGGCAACTTAAAAAAAAAAGGGGGGGGGGAGACATAGAGACAAAAAAAGAAGGAAAAACAGCTGCAGGGGTGGAATGGAAGTCACTCTGAAAGGGGTTCTATATTTCCCCAAGTCCATGCCATCCCTACAGTCTTCTCCACCCTGACCCCCAAACACACACACACACACACACAGAAGAGGGCACAACTTGCATTTACAGTGCTGCCATGGGGAGGGGAGGGAAGTGGCCAGCTTTGTGCGCAAGTCTGAATTGTTAGGGGAGGTTAAAAAAAGGAAGGGAAAACGTGGAAATTAAAAAATACATATATATATAAAAAGGGGGGAAATGAAGGGTGTCCAGTATCCAACTTTGCGGGGGGGGGGAGGGGAGGGGAGGGAAAGAGATGCCCCCCTCCCGCCTGCCCAATCCCAGCAAACGCTTGGCAACTGGAGCTCTGAAGTTCTCTCTGCCAGACAGGCCTTGGAGGCGGGAAAGGGGTGTTGGTGTCGGGTGAGATGGCTACAAGGATCCTAGAGGGGGCGCCAGAGAAGCGACAGCACTCAGTCTTCCAGGATGATGGGTTCGCTGGTGCTGGCAGGATGGGCTGGGGGTACGGGTACCAGAGGAGCTGCCACAGGCCGGAGGGGCAGCACCGACTTCACCTTGAGCGGCAGGTTGGGCCGGCGGGCAGCACGGCGCATCTCCAAGTGGCTCAGGGCCTTGCGGAGCGCCCTGGGGGAAGGAAAGAAGAGGCACAGGGCGTCAGGGGCACAAACACTGCAGAGCCTAACCAAAGAGGACAGGCCGCGTGGTGCATGCAGCGCCTCAGAAGATGATGGAAGACGCAGTGAGCAGCCTGGCAGGGCAGCGCCAAAATCAACCCCTACACCCAGCCGGCCCAGTTTTTGTGGGGCCCATAAACAATATTTTATTTCAACCCCTCCCAGCACCTATTGTCGCTTGTATTTTTTAAACTCCCTTTCCCCTCAACTGTAGCTCTGGCCTGAGATTGGGATTGTCTCTAAACAGCATCGGACGAGATTTATAAAACCTTGTTGCCAGTGCCAAAGCTACACAACTTGTAGCATCTGCCATTTCTGAAAATAAAACCTTAAAAAAAAGGGAGATTGTGTCTTGGGCACAAACAATTATGAGGCATAGGTTGTTGCTTCTGCGACAGAAGCTGTGTATGGCGGCTAGGAGGGACATACTTCCACATGCCAGGGTTTCTGAACTTCTTTGCATCCATTTTAAAACGTAGAAGGGCCATTTTCTAGACCTCGTTGGTCCAATGGGGAATAGCAGAAGCACACACTGGGGCCTCGTGCATATTTCCTTCTGAGCTTTTGGCACCTGACACCCTTATCTAAAATCTCCAGAATTTAATGGATACCCAAAAATATGTAACAAATAAATCAAGTAAAATCTACATTTCTTTGCACATTAATCACACCCTGTTTGTGGCAGAAAGGTGGAGGAGAGAGAGAATCCACTATTTTGCAACAACCTGACTAAAATTTCCCAGGTGAATTACAGGCTGGGTTGCTACCTCTTGCCCTGGGGCCCTTGACCGTCTGGAAGAGTGGAGCATCTCTCTGCACCCAGAGTTCTTGCAGAAAAGAGGGGTGGTTAAGTGGGTAAATGTCCCAAGGACATTATGCAGCACACAGCAATAGCTGTCAGGACTTGCGGGGAGGGAAGGGAATTCCATTTTTTGTTTGCTCCTGATAAGAAAACTGGCACAAAACTCCGTATCTGAGGCAGGAGCCCTGAACAGAAGAGGCCAGTACCAACCCTGTGCCAGAGAAGGGATAAGCTAAACACCCTGCCCACTGCGCCACCCTTTCCATCGCCTTCCTGCTCACCCCAACTGCATTTTTTTGGTTTTAAATCCCTTCCCCAGTACCTGGTGTCCTTGGTAGCCACAAAAACGACTGGGTTGGGGGCGTCGGCCGGGTTCAGCTTCTGACGCTTGATGGCAGGCTGAGTGCTCGACCTCATTCCGGAAGTCATGGGCCGCCCGTTGGCTGAGAAGGGGAGCCCGCCCCCTGCCACCTGCACCCAGTCGCACATAGAGCTATCAGCGAGAGGAAACCCCAAAAGGCAGTGTCCACCTCTTGCTGGCTCCCGCCCTCCCCCTCCATCCTGAGTCAGTCTCACCCTGCCCCGAAATGGGAGGGGGAGTCTTATGATGCCTGGCTGGGGGAAACTGGCTACCCATCCTCCCCACCAACTGCAGAGAGGAACTTACAGAGAGAGAGAGAGAGAGAGAGAGAGAGAGAGAGAGAGAGAGAGAGAGAGAGAGATATGTAGGCCCAGAAAGAACAAAGACCCCCCCCCCGAAACAACATATTCCTTCTCTCCCAAAGAGAAAAAGAAAAAGGAGTTATGGGAAATTTAAGTAGCATCAGCCACAGTGAACACTAACCATTTTGCAGTTTGTTTTTTAAAAAGATTATTTGCCTTTTCTGCCCCTTTTAGGGTTTCAAATGTGTGGGTCTCCCCCTCCCACAAGCACACAAAATAAACTTCAGAACTGCAAGGTGGTACCCACCCAAGCTCCACTTAGAGAAGGCTCACTGATTTCAATGGAACCAATTTGGTTGTGTTCATTCATTTAAACAGGTGCACTCTGAGTGGGGTTAACACCAGATACAATCCTTTGACACTCTCTACTATGCCTGCTGCTATTACACCCCTCCTCCCTGCCCAAGGTCTCCATAACATCACACTCAATCACACCCAAATGCTACCGCCGCCCTTCGATGCCCACCTTCCAGAGCCCAGCGGCACTCACACTCTCGTACGCCCGCTTGCCCACGATGCCAGCCAAGCCTCGGTTTGGGGTCAGCTGGTTTCTGTTGATGGGCGTCTTGGTGCCTCGGGGGGTTTTTGGTTTCAGGGGAGCCTGTGCAGCTGGAAGAACAAGAGCATTGTCTTAGGTGGGCAACTGCTGAAGAGAAACACAGGCTTTCCCCTAGTAGTCTTGCTTCCCATTTTTTGGAGATATGTTTTTTTTATAAACACCTGATGTTTCTGGAAGGATAAACTAGCTTGTTTGGGCCAAAGCTTCCTCTCTCCCCTACTCCAAGACACCAGACTGACATCATAAGAACCTAAGAGCCTGGTTGCTGGATCAGGCCAATGGCCCATTTAGTCCAGCATCCTGCTTTCACAGTGGGCCACCAGATGCCCATAAGGAAGCCCACAAGAAGAAGCTGAGCGCAATAGCAACTCTCCCCACTTGCAATTCCCAGCAACTGATATTCGGGGACACAATCTTCAAATGGGTTGTGGACTGGTCGGTGGGGGTGTGCGCAATTCCTTCTTATGTCCCATGATTTGGAATTCACAGCAAGTCAGGATTGTCTGCAAATCATGGTTTGGAGGAAATCCCAGTTAACCCCTGTCATATTTTTGCTTGATTTGAACATCACCGCAAAACCATAGAAGGGAGAGGGGAATTCACACGTGAGAAAGGAGTGCACAAAGCTGTGGCAGTAATTGTGATTTGAAGATCAGGCCAACGTCAAGAGACGCGAGACATAAACCCGACCCCTGTCTCCTTACCTAGCTCCTTGACAATGGTAGCCAGCGGAAGCCGCACCAGAGGGTGAATTTTGAGGGGCGTCTTTGCGGCCTTGGGAAGCCGGATAGAGCCTGGAGGGGAGAGCAAACAACAGGAATGAGATCCGCCAGCTCCTCTGTTGTTCCAAGCAGCCCTTCTCAACCACACACACAAAACATACACTCTGCCTTGATGGCATTGGCGTTGATGGGTGCGTACGGACGACGGGCAGCCCGGCGCGGCTGCAGGATGTCCCGGCACATGCGGCGTGCAATGCGGGTCAGCTTGGTGGTCTGCAGCAGGAAGGTCTGCCGGTTCTTGGCTAGAAGCTTGGCCCGGTTGGCGCTGGTTGTGTAGGGAGAGAGGCTCTGGGCTTCTGGCCGAGACATGTGGCCCCGGGAGTGTGGCTCCTGGAAAAGGGGAGAAAGGGGCAATATGGTGAGATCCCTGCTCAGCTTGCAAAGTGAATGACTGCCCCCACCCAAAATAAGGGAATAGGACAGAACCAGCATGTGGCAAGATGCCAGCTACGTCAATGACAACATAACAAAAAGAGGCCAGCACTGTACCACCTGCCAATGTGGTATCAAAATCTGAAAAGCCAACCATTTGTTCCTGGGCAAAGCTGCTTTCATGGAGAGATAAGAACGATGTGGCCAGGAAATCCTCTGAGCAAAGTCCCCTTCACTGTTGAATTTGCTGCTGCTAGTAGCCATTACAGGTAGAACCCAGAAGAATATAGCAATTTTAGAGGCTTCGGTGAAGACAGCAAATGTTATACTTCAGGTTCAAATCAGGGACTAGCGATACTAGAGCAGGCTTTACCGTGACACTGCGGGCTGCTCCCTCGAGCTGTGTCGGGGTCTTCAGGCCCCCGTATTTCTTCCAGTAGATCCAACAGGAGGCACACAGGCGGCACTGCATGTTGGGGGGACCCCAAGCATACCACTGTGCTGACTGGGTGGCTGTGGGGCAAAAGGGAGGCAGAGGGGTCATGGACTCAGACAGGTGAAACCCTAGATCCTCTCCCCCCCCCCCCCAGGTTAGGAGGCAAATAACTCAGGCGGGTGAACCAGCACAGAGCCCACCCACACTGGGTGAAACACTGCAACGCCGTTGTCAGAGTCACCACTGATGAACAGAAACCCATTTGCACTGTGCTTGTGCCATTTCCCTGTCCTCAGATATACAATGCCCCCCCCCCCGGGCAGGTACTCACTGTGACAGCTCTCGCAGGTCAGCCCCTTCTGGAAGCCAGCCCCGTTCATGCCAGGCTTGGAGCCCACAGAGATGATTTGGTTTGGATTGGGTTTTGTGCTGGGTGGTGTGGAAGGGATGGGGGAAGAAGACAAATGCTGTTAAAGAGGCCAGGCTGAACTCTGGACGCATCTGTCCCTGCTGGTCCCTGAGGTGGGTGGGGAATACTCACTAGGTGGGGATGTACACCTGCTTCAGCTTGCTGTCAGCTTCCGCTGCTTTCAACCTTTTCTATAAGGAAAAGGAGAACGTGGGACGGTCAAGACATGCTGCCTTTTGCGGGGTCTCTGCTTGAGTCTCATGTTATCAAAGCCACTTGGTTAGGGGGGTCCACAGGCAGGTGCAGCCTCTGGGCAAGGAACGGGACTCTCCCACCCCAGCCATGGTCCCTTCTTCCCCCACTGCCAAACCCCAAAAGCTCTGCAGAAATCAGTTCACCCACTTGCTGGATGTATCGGTCCGTGGTTTTCCACATGTAGTAGAACTGCACAATGCTGGCAAGGGACTTCCACGGGAGCTGCAAGAGAGACAAGATTTCAAGGGAACGCACAATTACTGGCCCAACCCACCAGTTTGGGGGGGCGGCATTTGACCCTGGGCAGCCCTCCAGTTGGTGGGGACGAACTACAGTTAGGGAAGCAGTTGGAATCTGGAAGAGAAGGGACTCTGCACACCAGGTTTTCAACCTTTCGGAGTCCACAGCTCCCTTGACCAACTACATTATTTCTGCGGCTCCCCTTCACCCTGCCTGCGGGCAGTGTAGCCCCCTCCAAGGTGGAGGCAGGGCTTGGGAACTATATTTCCTGTGAGGCGTGCTTCGTAGGTATTGCTCTTTGCTTCTGCCACGCGTGGCCATTTCTATCAATCTTATACACGCAATCTAATCTATCTATTAAAAGGAGGTAGGGAAGGAGAAGGGACAGAGGCTGGCGCTGCCCATGGATTCCCAAACCATCATCCAAGGTGTCTCAGGGTGCCACGGCACATCAGTTTAAAACTACTTCTGTACACAATACCAGTTTTACAAGCATCCCAAAGACTGAGTCCTGGGGCAAATTAGAAACTGGGTCTGTCTACTTATCAGGAGGAGAAATGATTATGTCCCTTTTCCAAGAGTGGGGGAGAAGACACCCTTCCCAGTTTTGGGGGAAATGGAAGGGTAGGGGGTAAAAAGTTGAGCCACAGGAGACTCTGACCATTATTTTCCACCCAACTCATAGCCCCAACTCACAAAGTCCTGCCGGATGTCATTGAAATCTTTGCCATATTTCTCCAGGGCCTCCTCAAAGAGCATGGCTTCAGAGGCCGACCACTCCTCCATCTCGTCCCTGCACAGCACAGGACCTCCTTGGGGCACCAGTGTTGACATAGCCTTGGCCAGGTCGTAGCCATTCCGCTGCAATGTATCCATTGCATGGAACTGCCAAGACAGAAGGGGACAGAAGATATAGAGAACAGGAGGCAGTTGTGCAACTTGGGATTGTGCAGTCTGCTGAATGTAGAATGGGGTCAGAACTTAAGTTTCCTGAGAATCTCAGACCCCCCCACATCAGCTCAAGGAAACTTAGCTGTAATGGTTGGACGCAAAGTTTGAATTGAGAAACCATGATTTGCAATCAGCTACCAAACCATGGTTTGTTAAGCAGATGATGCTATAGTTTGGTGCCATATCTGAATCAACAAATCTGAGTTGTAGCCACTGCTCTGCCTCTGGAGGCCTCTGCAGACTGCTGAGCAGACTGGGGCTGGGGCAAGGGAGCAGACATGCAGCCTCACAACCATGGCTTGCTCCTTTTAAATAAGGAAGCTCAAAGACCAGTTGGTTCCAGTGGTAAACTATGGTTAACATAGTGTGGTGTTTGAATTGAGTTCCTAGTCCTTATGGTTGCAAACACAGGCTTGAAAACAATGCTAGAGGGGTGTTTGAATATGGATCCAAATGTCAGTAGAAGATTTCCTTGTCCCTCACCTGTCTTAACTGAATAAATTATACCAAGCTGTTTTGTTTTTGTTTAAACAGACAGTTTTGTGAAAATAAGTGAATTGGCATGGTTTTAAATTAGCATTTTGCAAATCTCGGGGTTGTATCCAACAGAGCAGACCTACTGTAATTGATGGATCCATGTTAGTAATGCCTAGTAACTTCCATGGATTGGAGGAGAATTGACACTGGATTCAACCCCCGGCTCTTCCCGACCTAGGGCCTGGGTGCAGTTTTTTTATCTATACATAATATACAGCCCTGCCCCACCCACAGCTATTGCCCTTCTCTCCCTCCTCGCCCCCTCACCAGCGTGATGTCACGGGAGGCGGCAGCTGCGCTCATGTGAAGGCTGGGCTGCCGGATGGAACTGCTGCAGTCAAGGGCGCGAGCGAAGGTGCCAACAGCCCTGGCATTGAAGGAAGAAAAGGGAGGGTTAATGACCCGCAGGAGCTGGAGCTAGACTGGCAGGAGGAGCCACAACACCCCCCAGCCGGATCTCACCGAGCCACCACAAGGAACTGGTCAATCTGCCGGTCAGTAAGAGGGTTGTCAGGGTCCCACACCTTCATTTCCATCTTCTGCTGGTTTCGATTGTCTGATTCTCCTGAGGGAGTATGAGAGAGGGGTTGTCAATGATCCCACCAACCGAGGGAAGTACTTTTCTTTCTTTCTTTTTGCTCAGTGATCAAGGTGTGTGTGTGTGTGTGTGTGTGTGTGTGTGTGTGTGTGTGTGTGTTTTCCTTGCTCACCTTCCGCCAGCCGCTCTGGGATCTCTGCCTGATACTTGCAGCCAACCCGGATTTCACCCTGGTCAGCTAGAAGAGTCTTCTGAACTGGGTCGAAGACCAGCGAATAGAAAAAACAATCCTGGGAGGGAAAAGGGACATGGCAAGTTAAAAGGAGGTACCCTTAAAACCCCCAGTCTCTTCAGTTTCTGGCAGTAGGAGGATGTCTTCACTCCTTCTGCAAAGCCTAAAGAGAACAGAAGTGGGGGGCTGCCTTCCCTACTATTCTGTTTGATGGAGATGAGGGATGATACCCTCTTATCCCAAGTCCAGAACACTGGGACTCTGCAAGAAGCCACATACATTCCTTTTTACGCAACCTGCCTCACCTCTTTATCCAGGTACTGGCTGAGGATGTCTGTCTCGTTGAGCAGCGTAACACTGCATTTCCCCCTGCAAAGAAAAACAGAACCTGCGTCTAGCCTAGCAGATCTCTCAACTGTGTCTGTATGGTTGTTTGATTTTTTTTTTATTAATAGTGTTATACAAATATAGTGATATATAACAATTGTCTCCAGCCTCTCCTCACCGTATGTGGGTAGCAGGCAGAGACTCAAACTGGCGTGAAAGGAAGAGTTCCCGGTGTTTTAGCTGGTGCCGCTGCTGTTCCGACACTGAAGGCTGTTTGGACTCTTCTTCAAATTCTCCTGTTTTGGGGTGAAAGAGGCAGAAGGTAATGGTGTTCATTTCCAGGAATTCCATCTCCCCCAGAAACTGCAAAGTGTGGCTCCTTTGATTTAGCCAGAAATCATCCCAAATCAATATGGAGACTACTCAAAAGGCTAAAATCAGGCTTTTCAAAATACATAAAAACCGGATTGCTGGATCAAATCAAGGGCCCACCCAACCCAACACTCCGCTTCCAATGGCAACCAGTTAGACGTATATGGAAACTCACATGCAGTGCAGAAATGCAATGGCCCCTCTCCTGTTTCTCTCTAATGTCTGAGAGCCAGGGTGCCAATAGTTAAAACACAGGACTTGGAGAATGTGGATTTTAATACTTGCTTGTCACAAAGTTCATTAGGTGGCCTCTCGTTCTATCACACATTCATACCCAAAGCCTAAAATTACAGCACTGTTGTGAGTTTAAAATGGGGTTTGCCTCCCTGAACTCACTGGAGGAAGGCTTGGATCTAATGGTGATAAATTAAATTCAAACATGTATACTGCCTTTGAACATGGAGGTTCTATTCTCAGTATCCTGATTGGTTAATACACCTATTCTCCCACTATGAGTCCACCAGGCTGTAGAACAAAGGGAGAAAAGAGAAGCACTTCTGCCAAGAGACCAGCTGCCTTTAGCTCTCCCACAAAGTCACCTAGCAAGGGTGATGCCACAGGCTACCCTACATTGTTTCCATCCCAGCTGGTTGTTTTAAGTACTACAGGTTTAAGAACTGGTGCCTGAGCTTTCTTTCCACCCCTTGTTAGTCCCCATCCCTTGTTCCTTGTGGTCTCTTATCTTGCAGATAGTTACCCTGCAGGCAGAGATTGTCTTACTGACAACTGGACATCATCACAGGGCAGTTCACAACATAAAAATACAAAATGAGAACACAAAATACATAATAAAGCAAAACAAAACTCCCTTCCGACAAACAATAATAAGCTATTCTATGAACCTTTTCTGGTTGAAGAGCAAGGTTAAAAAAAAAAAAAAAAGAGTTTGTCTAATCCTCTTTTAAAAGCCACACTGATTGTAGTCCACCACCACATCCTATGGCAGCGGCTTCCATCGTTTAATTAATTACACATTGTGTGAAAAGCCTTCTGTCTGTCCTGAATCGACTGCCTTTCATTTTCACTGGGTGTTCCTGAGTTCTAGTACTATGAGAAAGAGAGAAATACTTTCCCTCCTCCAATTGTAACACCTATAACGACCCCCGAGCCAATCAATTCCCCTCCCCCACAAAAACCAACTACTAAAGCACCTCAGATACTCCAACCTTTTGATCATTTCCCAGCATAGATCTAGCCATGTTTACTCAGGAATCTATTGACTCCAATGGGGTTTACTCCCAAATGAAGGAGGATTAGGATAGCAAACCAAATTTTTCCTTTTTATTAAAAAAAACCCCAACAGTCCCCTACTCGCTGCTGTCAAAAGGGTCGTCATTTCCGCTCCCCTCTCCAGCAACACAGCATGTGCCTGCATGTCAGTTTCTCTCTCTGTCTACACACACACACACACACACACACACACACACACACATTCAGCCACCCTCCTGGAAGCAGCCAAGAAGCAGCGTCCACCAAGAGGCACATTGTTCTCCCAACCCCCTTCTGCTTCTCAGAACTTGGCAGAGTCCCAGGGAGGGACTTGAAGGATGCTTACTCCACCCTCCCCTCCCGCCCCTGCTTTTTGACTCAGGAAACCCTCTGCAAAGGAAAGGTGGGCCTGTGGATTAGAGGCAGCCTTGAACCAGCCCTCCTCCTCCTCTAGCCTGATTGGACAGAGTCAAGGTCACAGCCCCTGCTCCAAGAGGCCAGGAAGCCCTAAGCAGTCATGCAAGCTCCTCCCGCCCCATCCTACTTCTGTTAACCCTTCAGCAGCTGGCAACTGTGCCAGGATTCAGAGAAGGCTAGGCTTTGTAAGGGCCAGAGGCAGATGTCACCTCCTGGCCTTCACCACCGGGATTCAGTTCCGCAAAGACCCTAAAGGCCCCTCTCCAACGACAGAAAAGCATAAAGTTTCCAAACCTACACGTGCCTTTTTCTCCTATCTGACCCCTGTCAAAGTTTTTAAATGAGTCAATGTATTATGCAAACAGCCAGCAACTAACTGCTGCTCTGTATTTTGGATCTGTGAGCAAGCAGGTGGAGAGAAATAAAGACACCCTCCTCCAAGTCATTCTCCACTTCTGCCAGGATAGAAAGAAGCTTCCCAGGGCTCTCAGATGCAACTGCTCTGGGAAAGAGGGTAGGGCAGCCTTTCACACACTCCTTTCTTGTTTTCTCTTCCGAGGTGGATTCCCTCCTCCTCTTGCTCCAGCCTGAGGGCAACAGCTCCCCATCCACCTCTGTGCCTCTCCTCTCCCCCACAACCTCCTCCAGCACAGCCGGTGTCACCAGAGAGGCTGCCAAAGGCCCATTCCCAGACACACGGCCCACGCGCTACACAGCCCAACAGGCCCGGTGCAACATCTCGCCCCCCCAACCCAAATATACTCCGCAGCTGCTGGCTCCAAAGAACACGCAAAGCACACCAGGGACCCCCCTACTCACGGGCATTGCTGTCGGCTAGGCTGTTGAGGCTACTGGATATATCACGCCGTCGAAACAGGCAGACCACTTTGGCCTCCACATTGCCATTGGCCGTCTGGGGGGTAGAAGCAGAGGGGCAACGCTGTTTATTAGTGGGCAGGCAACAGTGGCCTCAAGATCTTGTTCTTATTTACGTAAGGCATTTCTATACCACTTAATCATTAGCCAGTCTAAGTACACAAAAGTAAACACAGAGAATGAAAACTCACCATAAACCTGAACATCAACACTACCTTAAAAATGCCCATTGGAATAAGGAAGTATTTGCCATGCACCTGAAGGGTGCCTATGTAACCTCAAGCGGAAGAAAGCTCCAGAGGCCTGAGACCACAAAACTTATGGCTTCTGAGTCATGGGGACTACCGGGATCCTTTTCAAGTGCCTCACCACACCCAGCAGCTTCCTACTTCACCCCCCATGTTCCCCCAGCTCCCAAATATCCTGGCTTCCCTGGCTACAATAGGTCCAGCACCCCCAAGGCATGCAGCCCAGCACCTCCCCTGCCCCATCTCTCTGCCTCCCACAAGCAGCGCAGTCATTACCTTGTTGAGCTCCTCAATGCGGCGGACGAGGTAGGGGTTACTAGAGGAATTCTCAAAGTAGACATAATCTGTAAGAGGGGCAAAACAAAAGGCAATGAGGGAGTGGAAGCAGCAGCAGCTGGAAAGCAGGAACATATTCTCAGGAGACACTGGCTCCTGAAACAACAATGTACGTGGATGTTTAACGTTTTTGCCTCCTAGGGTGCTCTGTGGTCTTCCAGATGTTGCTGGAACCCACCTTTCATCAACACTAGCCAGCGTGGCCTATGGTCAGGGATCGTAGGAACTGTAGTCTGGAGGGCCACTGGTTCCCCAAGCTTAAAAGGCTTCATGGATGTTATTTAAGCCAAGGCAGGTACACTTCAGGACTGTGGCTGTGTACACACCATACCTTTAAAGAACATTCTGATAACTGCAATTTATTATGGGTGCTGGGAATTGTAGCTCTCTAAGGGATAAACTACAGCTCACAGGATTATTATTTTTGGGGGAGGTATGTGCTTTGAATGTGCATCAAAGGTAAGTTGTGCAAGCAACCTGTGCTTTTTTTTATTTACACGAGACCTTCAAAGTCCACCAATTAGAAACAGGTGCAAAGCACTGCCAGTGGAGGAGGCATTTGTAAGGCTCAGCCCTGGAAGTTGTAAGAAATGACCTCCTCCAAGTCCTTTCACATGAAAATTTGCTCCTGGTTTCTCCCCAGGCTCTACTCATTTCAGAAGCCTATTTGAGGGAAGGTGGGGAGTTTTTTGTTGTTGCTGGTTTTGTTAAATAATGAAGTGTCAAAGACCCTTGCTGAGCTACTGCAAACCATCCAGAAATCGATCAGGAGGTCTCAATCACCTTCTGTCTGTCCCTGATTGGACAGATCCTGATAGCCCCTCTGTAAAATAGACCAGAAGGACTATTATCCCTGTTATGCTGTACAGATAAGGGCCTGAGGCTGGGGAGATTGTTTAATACTACCTGGCAAGTTCATGGCTGAGCTGAGATTTGAACTAAAGACTTCCCCATTTACAGCCCATGCTCTTGACACCTACAGGAGTTGTCATAGATACACCTCAAGAATATATGAAAAGCCTGGCTGGATTACTTCAAAGGCCATTTGCGTAAAGTATCCCATTTCCCACAGCAGCCAACAAGAATGCTTCTAAGAAGTCTCTAAGCATGTCACAAAGGCAACCACCTTCCCTTGCAGACTGCCTTTGAACATGGAGGTTCTGTTCATTCACCATAGCTAGTAGCCATTGCTCAAGCACATACAGTGGTACCTCGGGTTAAGTACTTAATTCGTTCCGGAGGTCCGTTCTTAACCTGAAACTGTTCTTAACCTGAAGCACTACTTTAGCTAATGGGGCCTCCTGCTGCTGTCATGCCGCCGGAACACGATTTCTGTTCTCATCCTGAAGCAAAGTTCTTAACCCGAGGTACTATTTCTGGGTTAGCGGAGTCTGTAACCTGAAGTGTATGTAACCTGAAGCGTATGTAACCTGAGGTACCACTGTACTGCGTATAGGAATACTATATCCATCAAACTCATCAAAGTGCCTTAGGAAAAATATGAAGATTTATCTAATCTAGGTCAGCCCATCCCATTTTATCCAGGACAAAGACTATTCAGTACTTCTCCCCTCTGGCCCAGCCTCAAGACTTGCCACCCTGCAGCTCAGCCCCACCCTCCACAGCACCCTCTGTCCATTCCACCAGAAGTCCCACACTCAGGGCTGTGAACCTCCCACTTCTCTGCAGTTATGCTGTGTGTACCCCCATGGAATTTGACAGCAAGACGAAGAGTTCAACATAAGCATCTTTCATTTCCCACTTTTTAAAGCAAGCAGAATTTGAACCTTTAAAAAGGTGAGCCTGAAAGCACTGGGTGGGGAGGAAAAGCCTACTGAAGCTGCAGAAACCAGAATTTTCTAATGGAGGTGTGGTGAAACTTTGGACCTTCTTATGCTGTGGAACTACAGCTCCTATCATCCCTGGCCACTGGTCATACATGTTGGGGCTCATAGGCATTGTAATACAGCAACATCAGGAGGACTAAAGGTTCCTCACATCTATTCTAATAGTTAGGGAAGGGATTGGGAACCTTTGACTCTCCAATGATGTTGCTGGCCACTGAGAATTACAGTGGTACCTTGGAACTCAAATGACTCCATTCTCAAATGTTTTGGCTCCTTGGAACTCGAACGTTTCAGAAGTCTAACAGTCTTCCGGAATGGATTACATCTGAGTTCCAAGGTACCACTGTATTGGATTTTGTAATCCAGCAGTTTTTGGAGGGACACTGGTTCACCAACCCTCATGAGGGAATGAGGCTTCAGTGCCCTGCTTCTCCCAATCATTAACAGAAGCACTACATGCAAATTTCCCTGATCTGCATATTTCTTACACGCTACAAAAGGCAGGCTGCCTCCACACAGAGTTATAGGGTGTTTGTTTTTTGTTAGGTGCAAATCATACCTATCAGTGGCTAAAGCCAGGGAAAGGCTAGAAACCTTTCTAAAGTGTTTCACAACTATATTTGAATCTTTATGACAATCACATAAAAGCAAGCCAATTATCACCACTATGGGAATGTTGAAGGTGAAAGCCATCGTGCAGAAGGCCGGCCAGCCACACAGTATAACTATATAGAGACTATCATCCCTGATCTCCAGAGTAGCCAAGCCTCAAGCCCCAACCCAGGTGTGGTTGCCAGTCATTTGTCTGACATGTAAGAAAGGTTTTGCCTGTTGTGCTTCCACAAGGCCTATTTCCACCACTACCAATAAGTTCTTTGTTTTCCTACCAGTACTAGCCACTATAAGCAATACAGTATATGAGTGAGTCAGATTCAGCCCACATTAAACAGGAGGTGGTGGAGAAATTAAGAAGCGGGGGGGGGGGGGGGGAGTCAGGCTTGGAGAGAGAGTCAGGTAACAATGGGAGGGCAAGCAAAGGGTGGATGGCAGCCAACCATTTGGCTGAAGTAGTTAAGTCTTCAGAGAAGGGGCCTAGAAGAGAGGGGAATTGTCACCAGGGAGAGGGAGGATATTACAGGCCAAGGGAGCCGCAGGGTGGTTAAAGAGATAGATAAGAGTGGGAAGAGGTGACTAAGGGGTCCAACAGCTTGTGAACAGGAGAGTAGGAGGGAATGAGGGCAGCAGGTTTTAAATGCAAGAATGAGAAGCTTGAAGGTGAAAGGAAAAGAAAGGAAGACGATTGAACATATGCCCATCCAGCCCCTTATTATCTAATCAGACTGCAAGTAGCATGTTTCTCTCTCTCTCTCCTGTGTGTGTTCACACACATGAGTGTGTATATGCCGTGCTATTTTTCTAGAAAAAGAGGTGCTGGAGCTGACTATGAACTTCTCCCTTGTTCTCTTAGAATGGCAATGGCACCCACCTGAGATGTGCCAGAGTTGAGCTCCAATGAGCTCCAGCTGAAAAAAAAAAGCCCTGTGTGTATGTGTCTTTCCTAGCCCCGCTACCGGAACTTTTTGAACCTGGGTCCTTCTGCAAGCAAGCTGTGCCCTCTATCATTGACCTATGGCTCTGTGAATTCTAGCAGCACTGATCATGGCAAGGGGGTGGGGATATATTGGCAGAGTGTTCTGAATTGACCAAAGATGAAAAACACTGGGTTGTTTCCAGCTAAGTTGTACTCAGAGCAAACCCAATGAAATGAATGAACCTTTGTTAGTCATTGCTATTAAATTAAATAGGTCTACTCTGAGTAGGAATAACATTGGCTACAACCCTAGTTCAGCACCACAAACCCCAAGCAGATGCCTCCCGGAAGTCTGTAAGCAAGGCACCATAGAAATGGCTCTCTCCAGTGCTTTCCCCCCATCATCTATATTGCTTCTGACTATGGAGGTTCCAGCACCTCACAGACTCTTACAACCAACTCTCTAGCATCCTGTTCTTAACTCCACGCACAAACCACTCTCCTTGCCTCCCCTGCCCCCCAGTCTGACAGGCCCAGACTTCTAACTACCCCCAGCTGAAATCCAACAAGACCCTTTGCTCAACTTATAAGTTGTGCGGCCCCTAAGTGTATTATGCCCTTCCCCATCTGTTTCTTCGCTCCCACTCTCTCCCAGAAGCAACCACATCCTCCTCACACCTCTCTGTACAACTAACCAGATCTTGACATTTCTACCAATACTTAACACACACACCCCCAATTTCCCACCAGTCTGGTCTTGTTTCACCCACCCACCCCAATCTTTTGGACCTCACTTCTCTACCACCACATCTGAGACTGAAAACAGCTCACCCTCTTCTCACTTGCTGCAGCCAACTGTTTAGCAGAGGAGAGAGGAAATTATCCTGTTTCCCACCATACTTTAATTTTACTGTCCCCTCGCAAATTCTTTCACCCAAATTCCAAACTCAAACAAGGGTTGGCCAGACTCTTAAACCGCCACCTCTCCTCAAGTTAAACCTTTTTCCAAAGGCTTTGAATTCTTAAGCCTGCCCCATCCATCACATAATTAGCAGAGTCCTCCAACCAACTCCTTCATGCCCCCAACTCCCCTGCCCAGCCCCATATCTTATCCCCAGTACCCTTTCACACTGCCCTCCAATATGCACACATCCATGTGCATTCACACAAGCAAACCCCTTGGGTTTCCAATCTTTGTGTTACTACTTCAAACTAGACCTCTTAACACCTTCCCCCCTATACCTCTTTAATATTCCCCAACCTTCATATATCTATTTTTCGCCATCCTGCTCCACATGCACTTTAAGTCCCACCACTACCAATATGCCTGCCACTTCTTAATTTTACCACTTCCAGTATTAGCCCCCCCCAAAAAAAACCCTCCCTCCACTCAATTACCTTGAAATAAACTATTTCCAAACATTATCCCACTATTTGAAACAAACCCTCTTGGTGCCCCCAGTATCCCAAACCTGTTTAGACCCAAGTGCCTCCATGTAGTCCTCACAAACCTCAAACCACCCCAAACTATTTTATTCAACAACTCCCCTCCCTGCCCCTTAGGAACACCCTTTGCCCCACAGCACCCCAATTTAAAGTCACCCCACACACCCCAACCTCCTTCACTAACCCCTTTTCACTTTACCAAAACCAGCTCCCTTCAAGTCTCCATCCCACTGCTTGGAACTAACCCCCCCCCTTATTCCTTTCACACACACCCAAACACCCCACATTTCTTTTGCATCCCCCTTATTTCTTCAAGCCCTTTTACCCCACAAACTAGGTACTTCAGCCAGCCTCCTTGCTCCTCTCAGCAACCCCCCCTGATCCACAACCCAGCCCCCACAACTAACTTTAGAAACAGACACACAAAACTCCACCATACTCCCCATGGTGGCTTTTTTTTTAATAAGCCCCCCCTTTTCACATTACTGTACAAATAAACTTAGTCCCACTTCCTGGGTCCAGCCCCCCTCCCTTGAGCCCCCCTGCCCCCCTCACCTCCTCGGTGAGACAAGGTCCCCTCCCCCAACTCCTCAATGCACCCCCGACACCCCCCTCCCCCACCAGCCCCCTCTCTATCTTTAACCCCTGGTGCTGAACCCCTTTAGCCCCCCTCACCTATTAATTTCCCCTTCGTTCCCTGCCTCTCCCCTCACATTCTCCCCTCCAGCCAGCAACCCCTCCTCCCCTCGTGTCTCGCCCCTCCCCCATTTTCCCCCCACAGCAAAAAAAAAAAAAAAAGCCCTCTCCCCCCGCCCCCCTCTCCTTCCTTACCGCCCACCCGGTACATATTGGCCGCCATGACGCCTGTGGGGCGCTTCGACTCCTCCCGGCCCGGCCCGCCGCGGCCCCCTCAGGAACTCCGGGCCCGGCCGCTCTTCATCGCCTCCCGCCGCCGTTGTCGTCTCCCTCTCACGCAGCGAGCGCCGGCGCCGGCCAAGCCTCAAGTCCTTCGGGAACCTCCGGAAAGCCCCCTCGGGAATCTTCGGAAACCCTCGGCTTTTTTCGGTTCTCGCTCGTCGAAAGAACACGCCTCTCCTTACAGCATCTCGGGCTTTTACGGAAAAGAGGTCGGAAAGAGACGGGGATTTCCCCGGCCAGTTTCCCCCCTCCCCCAATACTACCAACGGATGAATGAGGGCGACGTCTGCTGACCATACCCGGAAATGGACGAGGGCCACTCGTGCTTTTCCGGATGCCTTCGGGTCGTTCCGTAAAACAAACCTTTCCCCCCTATAAGCGGTAGGGAGGACGGGTCTGGACTGCTTTTTAGTGGCAAGAGTTCAGAACGCTCCTTGGCGTCTTTACGTCACTTCGCAAATTAGGCGCAAGGCCGCGCCGCTCGGCTGTCTTCATTTTCGGTGTCAAGAGATTAACCCTTTCCTCAAAGCCCCTTCTCCTCCTCGAATGTGCTGGCGCTTCTTGCTACGCAGAACGCAAGAAACCTATTGGGTGGATGCCGAAGTGTTCTGACTAACTCGAAAGTGTGCCTACGTCCACGTCAATTTGTCCATTTTATTTATTGCCCATAGTATATGCAGTATAATAATTCCACAACCAACCGTGGGCTACATACACACCATGTATTTGAGGCAGAGTTCTCTCCCCTCCACACACAAAAAAACCATAGGAACCGTAGTTTAGTAAGGCTGCTGGGACTCGCAGCTCTGTCAGGAATAAACTACGTAAAGTCCTCAGGTTTCTTTAGGAGGGGGGCCGGATGCGCTTTAAATGTACAGTGGTACCTCAGGTTACATACGCTTCAGGTTACAGACTCCGCTAGCCCAGAAATAGTGCTTCAGGTTAAGAACTTTGCTTCAGGATGAGAACAGAAATTGTGCTCCGGCAGCACGGCGGCGGCAGCAGGAGGCCCCATTAGCTAAAGTGGTGCTTCAGGTTAAGAACAGTTTCAGGTTAAGTACGGACCTCCGGAACGAATTAAGTACTTAACCTGAGGTACCACTGTATGTTGTGCACAGTCCTATCTGCTCCCTCTTTATTTCTTGCTGGAGACTTATAAGCCCGCCATGCCCTTAGGGCCCAGAGTGATTTTCTGTTCTCACAACAACCCTGTGAGGTACGACCGACTATTTTACAAATGTGAAGTACCGTAAGCCCTAGACTTAACACAGGGGTTACATTCTGGGGATCACGCCTAAAGCCAAAAATGCATATAGTCAAAACACATTGAGTGCAGTGGTGGGTGGCATTGCCAAAGTCTTTTTTCCTGGATCCCTTTCCACCCCCTTTTATTTATTTATTCTTAATTTCCAAGTGTATGAAGCTGAATGTACACAAGTTACATGCACACAAACTGCAGGCTTATTGCATATTCATATGCCACCTGTTATACAAAAGAACTTAGGGCTGCTAAATATGTGCTAGGAGATACAGTGGTATCTCAGGTTACATACGCTTCAGGTTACAGACTCCGCAAACCCAGAAATAGTGCTTCAGGTTAAGAACTTTGCTTCAGGATGAGAACAGAAATCGTGCTCCAGCGGCACAGCGGCAGCAGGAGGCCCCATTAGCTAAAGTGGTGCTTCAGGTTAAGAACAGTTTCAGGTTAAGAATGGACCTCCGGAACGAATTAAGTACTTAACCTGAGGTACCACTGTACTTGCTCCATTTACCTCTTAGATTTCAAAACGAAACAAAACAAGTAATCAAGAAGACTACAAAGAACCAAAGGAACTTGGTATGAGATGGCAAATCTCAACTCAGGGTTAATTAAAATATAAAGCCAGATCTTAGGTTAGAGAGGTTGGAGTGAGGAGTGATGTAATCGAGAAGCAAAGTAGCAGGCAGAGCACGATGGCTGATGGCTGTTTGAATCCAGGGCTGTAGCTATGGGAGAAGCAAGACCCTATTGGCGTGTAAATGCTGTGAACCCCTCCATCGTAGGCTCAGGCTGTATATATGTGTAAATAAATCATCTGTCATTAAAACACCACAGTCTCCACTGTGCCTCATTTCCAAAAGGAAACATGGACCCTGGTTAAAGCGTACTTGGAAACCCTGGAATCTCGCACTGCTCAGAGATTGGGAAAGTGCAACAATAATAAGCAATACTGGTATCTTCCTCGTCTGTTTCAGAAAGAACCCAACCATGTGCGCACACAGAAACACAATTTTTTCAGCAAAGGAAACATTTCCTGCCCCTCTCTACTTCACATACATTGAATTGGGCCCAGGCTTCTGTTACAGTTGCCACTTATGGGGCATATGGTCATTGTTTGACTACATGTAGGTTTCAAAACTCAGCACTGAAGCTGCACTTAAAAAAAAAAAAGTTATCTTTTTCCCCTCACTCCCCTCTCCTATAAAAATATGTCCCAACACACAACTGGTGTCACTGGGAGTTGAAATATTATACTGCAGGTTATCCTGTGTTGTTGGGTAACCATGGTTACCAGCTAGGCCGCAAATTCCTGCTGCAGTCCTTGTCCTTGCGCCCCCCTTCACCACGTCCAGGATGGAAAAAAAGACACGGAACAGCAGAACTCTGGATGCAAAGGTTTATTTTTTTGTTTCTCACAGTGTTAAGGCCCTTCTTTGCGCTTGCTATTTACACATCAGATCCAGCCCCTGCCAGAATCACTAGGAATGTAAACGAAGTACGGAAGGATGGCAGTAAGGGGAGGCGTGTGTGGATGGAGACATTTACCCATCTTCGCTGGACTTAACAGAATCCAGCGTCTTTCAGGCTTGAAAGGGAAACATCACTGAAGTTCAAAGGGAACATTCTCCAGAGAGGTCCCCAAATCTACACCCCGTCCCCTCGCCACTCACAAGTAGTCCTTCTCTCCAAAAACCCCCTGTCTGAGAGACAAGGAACAGGTCTCTCTGCCTTCTCACACACAACAGGCTAGACATTTTCCTTCACGGTGCCAGATCTCCTGAGCCTAGGATTGCTAGTTATCCTGGCTGATCCCACCCTTATGTTAATAAAGCAAATCACATTGTTAGCCAAAGGAAATTTAAGTTGGCAGGGAGAAGAGACTCCCGCCTTCCCACAGATCCATCAACCTGAGCACTTAGTCCACAAGAACGAGTCACGGGGATGGGAGGTCAGCCCCATCATCCTCTCTTGCAAAGGCTTAGTCACCATACTGGGGTATGAGATTTTGCTTCTTCCCCTCCCGCTGGCTTCAGGTGCTGACCCCAGCATCCTGGGAGGAGACTGAGGCAGAAGAGAGGGATTGGCTGCGGGCAAGGCTGCCGCCCACCACTCGCCACTGGAAGATGCTGGTGTCCTTGCCCCCCATGGAGATAAGGTGGCCATCGTTGTGCGTGAAACGCACATTGGTGACGTGGCTCCCATGGCCGCCATAGACGTGACTTGGTGCCTGTGGAAAAGAAGAAAAGGTGGGTAAACGTTTTGAAAAGGTGCTATCATCAAGGGGATGTTCTGGGAACGGGAAAGCCAATGTGGTGCCCTCCAGATTTTGTTGTTGAACTGTGACTCCCATCAGCCCTAGCCAGCATAGGCAATGGTAAGGGATGATGGGAGTTGTAGTCCAACAACAGCTAGCATCTTTTGGCCGAGAAATACCCTGAATGGTTAGCTGAGTGGCACAGATGCAGGAATGTGGCGAAAGTAGCCTTGCCTATGATCCATAAGAGACTGGATTAGGTTGGGAGAGCCTAGAGTCACCAGCCTGAAGTGTGGGATAAGTTTGAAAGTACAGATACCCTCTGAAGTCAAGAAAATCAACCCAAGCCTAGAATGGTGATCAGAAGACAGAACTCATGTCCTTATCCCCAGCCTAGCCCAGTTCAGAGCTGAATTAATCCTTGCCTACAAGCAACCTCTTCTCCCACCCCACCTCAAGTCAACTCCATTCTACCTTGGGCTTGGCGCAAGGGTACTGGAAGAGGTGCACCTTGCAGAAATCATCTGCCACAGCCACCACCCGCTCGTTGTGGGAACGGCAAAGTGCATTGATGTCGGTGCCATCCGATCCGTCAGGCCACACCCCTGTGAGCAGATGGAAAGAGAGAGGGGGAAGTGAGATGTGATGAGTACTATGGAGAAGAAGATGAAATCAAGGCCAGAATCTTACAGGGAGGGGATGCAACTCTGTGGCAGAGAGCATGCAGATGGTCCCAGGATTAATCCCCAGCACCACCAGGTACAGCTGGGGAAGTTCCCTGCCTGAAATCCAGGACAGCTGCTGCCAGTCAGAGTACACAGTAATGAGCTAAATGGGCCAATGGCCTGACTATGTTCTCTCCCCGCCCCTTGTGCTAGGTTAGCACATAGAACCCAGCAGGTTAGCTTCCCAACAAAACCAATGGAGTAGGCCTGTTTTTCTTATCTCGCCTCCAAACTCACCAAAAACATGAAAGCCCAGCACGCAGGTATACGAGGCCCATTCACGGTCCTTGTTCTCAAAGCGGTTCCTCAGCAGCTTGCAACCTCCAGCCACATCCCCTGAGGACCAGACATGCAAAAGTAAGGATTAATTTTGCAGAGGATACCAGGCTGTTGCCCAGAGAGAGGGCACTCCTAGGATCTTGATATTTTCCAGTACAATTCAGTCACAGGCCAAGAGGGGGTTATTGTCTTCTGGGCCACCCTGGACCTCCATAGACACTGCCTAGACTTGCACCCTGGGGAGGTCACTCCGGTGCTGCGAACGCAGCAGCCGTATGACTTCACCCTCAGAAGCGCACTCCTGAGACAGACAGATGGCAAGAACAATTCAGGCCTATACTGGCGTTTTCAGGTTGAACAATTAAAGTCAAATGATAGACCTGTGCACCAAACCTGCCTGCTCCCCCCCTGCCCCAAAGAAAGCCAGACTTTTGCTATAAGGGATGAGGAAATGCACTAGAAAATGTGGAATAACACTTTGGGCAGTTCAACACTACACACTGAAAGTACACTCATTGCACATTTAAAGCACATTGTTGTTGTTTAGTCATTTAGTCATGTCCGACTCTTCGTGACCCCCTGGACCAGAGCACGCCAGGCACTCCTGTCTTCCACTGCCTCCCGCAGTTTGGTCAAACTCATGTTAGTAGCTTCGAGAACATTGTCCAACCATCTCGTCCTCTGTTGTCCTCTTCTCCTTGCGCCCTCCATCTTCCCCAACATCAGGGTCTTTTCCAGGGAGTCTTCTCTTCTCATGAGGTGGCCTCAGCTTCACGATCTGTCCTTCCAGTGAGCACTCAGGGCTGATTTCCTTAAGAATGGATAGGTTTGATCTTCTTGCAGTCCATGGGACTCTCAAGAGTCTCCTCCAGCACCATAATTCAAAAGCATCAACTCTTTGGCAATCAGCCTTCTTCCTCTAAATAATCCTGAGAAATGAAGTTTCCCCCTTCACAGAGCTACAATTCCCAGAACTCTTAATGAGCAACAGTTCCCAGAATTCTTGAGTGGCGGGATGGGACTCATATACTTTAAATGTATGTTGGATGTCCTTTAAATATATGGTGTCATCTAAGCTCCACACAAACTACTCACAGTGAATGCTCAATAAACAGGTGGTCTGGAAGCAAACAGAGACTAGATCACCACATGGGAACAACTATCAGGTCTCAGAATTAACCAAAGGCTCAGGACCTTCCATTTCTCTGCCACTTCAGGGAATTCTCCCAAATTGCTTTCCCTAACCAATGGGCCTTACTGCAGAAATTAAACAGCAGCTCCACACCTTGGTAGCCAAAGGAATTACCGCACAATGCACTTCAGGGCAGAAGATTTTATTTTTTTTAAGAGGTTTGTGATTCGGAAGTTGTCATCTCAAGGTTTTCACCTTGAGAAAACATGTATCTTCCTTCCCCTCCTGCTCAGACATGGAACTTACAGTACAGGATTTCATAGTCCCCAGAATTGGACATGATGAATTTCCCATCCTTGGACCAGTCCAGATGTGTGATGAAACTGGAGTGTCCCTGGAGTGCAGGGAGAGAAAGTGTGCAGGTTAGGAAGCATCTGGTCTGGTTTTGCTTACCAACGAACCAATCAGTAATATGCTCACCGTGCAGCGGCCAAAACGGGTGTATTTATGCCCGCTGTCCTCTACGCTGTAGATATAAATGAAATTGTCGTGGGAGCCAATGGCCAAGAACTCCCCATCTGCCAAAGAAGGTAAAAGCACAGTTAGAGGCAGGGGGAGGACAGAGAAACAAATTCCCCAACAGGAAAGGCTGGGGTGGGGGGGGCGAAGGCTCCGTGGCAGAGCAACTGCTTTGCATGCAGAAGGGTCCCAGATTCAATCCCTGGCATCTCCAATAATGGCTGGGAAAGGTCCCCTGTCTGAAACCCTGAAGAGCTGCTGCTAGTCAGTACAGTGGTACCTTGGGTTAAGTACTTAATTTGTTCCGGAGGTCCATTCTTAACCTGAAACTGTTCTTAACCTGAAGCACCACTTTAGCTAATGGGGCCTCCTGCTGCTGCCACGCCGCTGGAGCACTATTTCTGTTCTCATCCTGAAGCAAAGTTCATAACCTGAAGCACTATTTCTGGGTTAGCGGAGTCTGTAACCTGAAGCATCTGTAACCTGAAGCGTATGTAACCCGAGGTACCACTGTATATACAATACAAAGCTAGATGGACCCAGCAATCTGACTTCGGATGAGACAGTTTCCCATGTTCTTATTTAAATCAGCTGTCCAGCTAGAACCATGAGGACTGGAATCTGCCTTCATTTTTAGGGGAGGAATCTTTGCTCAGTGGTATGGCATCGGCCTTCCATATAGAAGGTCCCAGATTGAATCCCTGGCATCTCCAGGTAGAGCTAATAATAATAATAATAATAATAATAATAATAATAATAATAATATGTTATTTCTTATACCCCATCCATCTGACTGGGTTACCCCAGCCACCCTGAGTGGCTTCCAATAAAAGGTAAAGGAACAAAGCATCAAACATTACATCTTCCCAAAACAGGGCTGCCTTCAGATGTCTGAAACCCTGGAGAGCTACTGCCAGTCCATGCAAATGCATGTGAGCTAGATGGACCAATGGTCTGACTCAATACAAGGCAGTTTCCTATGTAGAAACTTAGGAACTGGTGAAAAAGGAAGCAACGGCCTAACCTGGCGAATAGCGCACTACTGAGAGCTGCTCGTTCCCATCTATGTAGCTCGACCACACTTGTTGTGTCTCCGTGTCCAGCACCACCCATCTGTTGGAGGGAGAAAACAAGAGATTCTCTCAGCAGCCAGCGACCACACCAAAGGGCACAGTTCTTTTCCGGTGTGCAGGTGCACAGAAAGCTGAAATTTAACAGGACAAAGCTCCCCCACTAACTGCATTCTGGCCAGAGGAAGGAAGTTTAGCCTGTTGATTTTCTGCTTTTCACACAGGTGTTCTCAAGGCCAGAAAAGAAATTGGCAACCCTTACTAACGAAGCAGGGTTGCCCTTCCCAAGTGTGCAAAAGTTGAAGCGAGGGTGGGGTGGAACAAGTAGTTACCGTCCAGAGCTGAACCCGACTGTGACCACTTTCCCACTGGGATGGAAGTCAGCACAGAGCCCTGTCTCCTAGAGAAGAGAGAAAGAGGAACGACATGAGATTTATTATAAATACTATCATGACATAGGGTAGCTAACTGGATATGGTGCTATTCATTCAGTGTGTTCAAAGCACAGAACTGCCCCAGTCAGGTGGAAAGAGCCTATGAAAGAGGATTAGACAAACTCCTGGAGGACAAGGCTATCAGTGGATATTAGCCATGTCAACTATATTTCCCCTCTGCTGTCAGAGACATTATGCCTCTGAAGACCAGTCTGGGAATCACAAGTGGAGGGAGAATGCTGTTGCTCTAACATCCTGTTTATGGGCTGCCCAGAGGCATTTCGTCAGCCACTGAAAGAGCAGGATACTGGAGTAGATAGGCCATTGGCCTGAACCAGCACGTTCATTATTTACTCAAGTCTAATCCTGCCATAAAGAAGGCTGATTGCCAAAGAATTGATGCTTTTGAATTATGGTGCTGGAGGAGACTCTTGAAAGTCCCATGGACTGCAAGAAGATCAAACCTATCCATTCTTAAGGAAATCAGCCCTGAGTGCTCACTGGAAGGACAGATCCTGAAGCTGAGACTCCAATACTTTGGCCACCTCATGAGAAGAGAAGACTCCCTGGAAAAGACCCTGATGTTGGGAAAGATGGAGGGCACAAGGAGAAGGGAACGACAGAGGACGAGACGCTTGGATAGTGTTCTCAAAGCTACCAGCATGAGTTTGACCAAACTGAGGGAGGCAGTGGAAGACAGGAGTGCCTGGCATGCTCTGGTCCATGGGGTCACAAAGAGTTGGACACGACTAAACGACTAAACAACAACAACCCTGCCAACCTAGCAGTTCGAAAGCACGTCAAAGTGCAAGTAGATAAATAGGTACCGCTCTGGCGGGAAGGTAAACGGCGTTTCCGTGCGCTGCTCTGGTTCACCAGAAACGGCTTAGTCATGCTGGCCACATGACCCGGAAGCTGTACGCTGTCTCCCTCGGCCAATAAAGCGAGATGAGCGCTGCAACCCCAGAGTCAGCCACAACTGGACCAAATGGTCAGGGGTCCCTTTACCTTTAATGCACCATCAAATCTAACGTGCACCTCACCTTGAAACCAAAAAACCGTATTTGCTGTCAAATTTAAATGTGCCATTGAATCTAAAGTTCACCGTAATTTTTGCAACGTAATTTGGCCAAAAAAGGTGAGCGTTAGATTTGAGTAAATACATTAAGTTCTTATGTGCAGTTTTCATTGTTTGTTTGTTTTTAATTTCAGTTTCTAACCCTTACAGTCCCAAAGCATGTTAGCCGATGGCTATTGAAATCTTAGAAGCCAGAGAGGGTTTCTTTGCTGAATGAAATTTCCAACAGGACAAGAATTTGCTTCTTTCATGTGTTTCGTGTCCGCTTTGTGTAGGATGATCATGCAGAAACAACACTTCTTGCCTACCCAGATGCCTGCAAGCTGGACACGAGCACAACAGCACTCTGCCCACCTGTGATTCCCAGGAACTGGCATAATGCCTCCGACAGGGAAAACATAGACAACATGGCTAAGCTGCTGCTGATAGCCTTGCCCTCCATGCATTTGTCTAATCCTATTTTTAAAGCCATCTAAATTGATTCTCTGTGTCCATTGGCCATTCCACATCAATGGCATTGCCGCCACCCCTGGGCCATGCCACACGTTCCTCCCCTCCCGGGTCCAGTTACCTCCAGCGTGGTGCTCCAAGCCAGCGTGTGCTCCCCACTATCCCACATGCAGAGCTGCCTGTCATGGGCGCAAGTGACAAAAAGGTCCCGCGAAGGGTGAGTGCCCAGCCCCCACAGTTCGTCCGTGTGCCCCTGCAAAGGAAGAGCATTGAGAAGCAGCTGGAGAAGGAAGGAGCAGCTGAGGAGGAGGCCCTGTGACCAGACCAGACCCACCCCTTTACCTGGATGATGGGCCGGAAGCCCTCCGCCAAGCTCCCCCGCAGCAGGGCATTGCGCGTGGTCCCTACCAGCAGCTCCCCTCCGTCACCCTCGGCGATGGTGCGGACGGCACCAAACTGTTCCGGAATCTGATTGCCAAAGAAGCAGCAGGCATTATAAAGCTGGTCTCTGTGTAAAGTTTGCTGGATTCACCCAAGGATGGGTTAAAACCCTTTTTCAGTCTGAGGGCCGCATTTGCTTCTGGTCAACCTTCCGAGGGCCACATGCCCACTTGGAAATTCAATGCTTCAAGTTACTTTGCCTTATTTACTTTTGTTATTTATAAGGATTTATAGCAGGCTTCCTCAACCTTGCCCTTCCAGATGTTTTTGGCCTACAACTCCCATGATCCCTAGCTAGCAGGACTAGTGATCAGAATGATGGGAATTGTAGTCCCAAAAACATCTGGAGGGCCAAGGTTGAGGAAGCCTGATTTCTAACAACTCATTTTTCTCTATCAGGGATGGGCTCGAAGCAAGTCAAACAAAACCAGAGGGAACCATCTGATGAGATTTTTAAAATTCATATGATTAAATCGGCAAATGTTTCTTTAATTGAGCAACAAGCCTTAACCATAAGGTGTATCCTCCCTTCCGGGTGCAAACCTACAGTGAGGGGCAAAAGCGGTTAAGAGGCTAACCCCAAATCCCCAAGCACATTTTAGTAAAAGAAAAACCCACCCCAAAGACCCTACTGATTCTGGTGGCTGGGGCAAAAAGATGGGAGAATGTTTGAAGTAGACTCAGGGCCGGGGAGAACAGAGCTCATTGCTTTGATAGGGATGCAAACGGCTTCTTCTTTAATCATCAGATCTGTCAGAAAGGATACTTGTGTGTGTGTGTGTACCTCAGGCTGCAAGTGAAAATGTGTGAGGTGGCCACGCCCACTTTTAGCCTCCCCTGGCATGCAGCCCCCAAAGAGTTGGCCAAGGGTGAATGTGGCCTTCTGGCCACATGAGCTTAGCCAACCCAAAGCTAAAGGATATGGTGGTTATTAACGTACGCCAAGCAATCTCCAAGAGCTGCGGTGCAGATCCATTCACCTCCCTTACCTCCACCTCCTGCAGCAGGGAGAGGCTGGGGCTCCACCGGACCAGGCGCCGGTCCTTGCCACCCCCACTGAGCACCGAGCCATCGCGGCACAGGCAGAGAGAGAAGATGCTGCCTTCGTGGGCTCGCGTTTGCTTGCTGATCTGGTATGTCTCTGTAAAGAGAGGTGAAAACACACCTGTGTCAAACCCTGGTTCAGTTTTGTATTCCTTTTTGGTGACACGACACGGGGATTAGTGCCAGGTTCTCTGTTGACATGCCTCTCCATGGGAACATAGGAAGGTGCCCTATTGTACAGTCAGACCACTGGTCCATCTTGTTCGCTTCTCCATTGTACAGTGGTACCTTGGGTTACACACGCTTCAGGTTACATACGCTTCAGGTTACAGACTCCGCTAACCCAGAAATAGTGCTTCAGGTTAAGAACTTTGCTTCAGGATGAGAACAGAAATCGTGCTCCAGTGGCACAGCGGCAGCAGCAGGAGGCCCCATTAGCTAAAGTGGTGCTTCAGGTTAAGTACAGTTTCAGGTTAAGTACGGACCTCCAGAACGAATTAAGTATTTAAGCCGAGGTACCACTGTATATCTAAATCACATAATTGGGGAGCACACTCCAAACACCCTTTAAATGCCTGCTCAGCCGCTGTCTCTCTATTCAAGTTTTTAAAATGCCGTACAGTGGTACCTCAGTTTTTGAGCGTCTCAGAAGCCAAACATTTCAGTTTTTGAAAGCCAAAAACCCAGAAGTAAAGGCTTCCCTTTTCAAACGCTTTTTGGAAGTCGAACGGCTTCCGCTGCATTTCCCCCCCAATTTTATGCACTGACTTTGCAGACCACCCTTTGCGCCTCAATTGTCGAACGTTTCGGAAGTCGAATGGTCTTCTGGAACGGATTGCGTTCGACAACCGAAGTACCACTGTACCTGTAGTGGTTCTAGGGGTTGCTCGTGCGTAAGCCGGTGCAAACACCTGGCTGGGTTGCCTGAGCGAACCTTTTCTGTCCGGACAGCCACTCTCTCGTGGCTGTCTCAATCGCTGGCAGAATTCATCAGGGGGCGTTTGTTGAACTTCTTCCAGCAAAGAAGCTCTTTGACGCCTAGTCTCCTCCTACTCTCTCTGCGCGAAAGCCTTTTGGGCAAGGAGGGCGCAGGCAGCGTAGGACCTCTACTCTCCCCGCTGGTTCCCGGCAAGTAGTCATGGGACCGCCTCGCCGCTTCCCCCATCTGCCCCCCTTCTCCACTGGTGCTACGCTGATTCTCTTCCCCAGAAGATGGGCTGCCTCCCCCACTCCCGGGACGCTCTCTGGAATCCCTCTGGATTTTGCTCTCTCCCTCTGGCACTGATGGCAGTTCCCTGACAGTACCAAAAATATCCACAACTGGAATTGAAGCTCTGGGGCTGGCTGGAGACTGGAGGACACACGGAAAAGAGGTTGCTCCTGCTGCGCTACCTCACGCATCAGCTGTTAGGCGGGGCAGGTGAGCAGCCTAAACAAAGCCCCACTGAGCCTCCAGTCTCTTCTCCACCTAACTGAAGTCCTCTTCAGGCTCCAGGAAGCATCTCTTTGCAAGTTACGAGGACTCTCCAGCTCTCTCCCTCCATTATTTCCCAGCACCACGCGTATACGTGCAAGTCAACGGCGCACAAGTGGGGAGTCCCCTGTAATCGTTTCTAACCCTGTGTCAGTCCACATCCCATAGCATATGCAAATTGTATGCAAATCAGCATATGCCCTAGCAGACCATGGTCTGCTATTACCATTCCCCTTCGCATACCTTTCGCCCCCTTGCCCAGCGTGCGGATGTCAGCAGGCACCCTGGCCCAAGTCAGGATGTTGCCCTCCGAGTCTCCGGTCAGCACATCACTGTTGGTGTCGAACACAAAGCACTGGATGAACTTGGGTTTCTTGTATTTCTGGAAAGATCAGGAAGGGAAGATGCTGATACAATGATGGCTGGGAAGAACCGGACAAGGTTCATTCCCGTATCAAAAAGTTCCAGCAGGATGTTTATCAAAAAATATCTAAAATAATTAAATCGCCTCTTCAGGCTTCTCTATTAATGACGGCATGAAAGCTTATTTGCTCTGAATAACTTTCAAAACACATGTAAGCTGCAGCCAGGATTTCAATACCCAGTACAGTAATGGAAAATTTTGGGGGGGAGGGGGAAATCTACATTTGTCTTTGTAGTACAAGAACTGACGGAGTTTGGCTATTGCGGGGGGAAAATAAACACATAAATTTTGTGTCTTCAAAGGGATGGCGGATCCAGAATGCTTCTACACCATCTGGTGGGATTTTATTTATTATGCTTTGGACTTAGATGCCAAACATTCACTGTCTGCAGTACTGGATTTAAAGGCAGTGCGTGCTGTCCCCTGTCTCCCCCACAGGGCGCCGAGCTGAGGAGGCACAAAATAATAATAAATAAAAAGGGTATTATTGTGAAAATAAGAAATATTTAGGGAGAGGGCAGTGCCAAATTTTGTCCTCGCTCAAGGCGCCCTATTACCAAAGTCTGCTCCCGCCGCCCATGCCAGTTTGGGAAATATGTAGGCTTTGGTTTATACTGGTGTGTTACCATTTCTTTCTTTCTTTCCTTTTATTTGTATATGTTAACAATGTAATGCACTGCTACTGTGATTTTGGGTTGTTGAAAGAAAAAGAAGAGGAGGAAGAAGAAGCTGTTCAAGCAGGAACTTGCACTTGCAATTCTGCCCAGGGTAAAACACTGAAGTTAGCAAATGATAGCATAGTGATCTGGGAATCTGTGTGAGGAGTTGCATGGGGAGAAGAAAAGAGAAAGATTAACTTGGACAAACAACTAAAGTCAGGCAAGGCATGGAAACAATGAGAGACGTTTGAGTAGCGAACATCGACTGGGACAGAGTGAAATGTCAGCAGAGACATTGGTCATACCCACACCACACAGCCTGTCCCCCGCGTGAATCCCAGGAACTGTAGTTTGCCCCTCACAGAGCTATAATTCCCAGCACCCTTAACAAATGACAGGTCCCAGGATTCTTTGAGGGAAGCCATGTGATTTAAATGTGAATTAAATATATAGTGTGGATATGACCATTAAGTTATCAAGACTTAAGGCAGTTGAGGAAAACTCTGGTTGAAAAACGTAGCTAGCTAAAAAGGGTGCATCTGAGCATGTGCTGGGTGTTTTCTGCCACCACGTTTAGCACCCGTATTTTCACCGAGGAAAGAATTGGGGTTGACCATCTAAGGCCTGGCATTTGGAAGCCTTCCCTCCCTACTTCTCCCACCCTGTTCTCTATTATTGAAGGCCCCCAACTTTACCAACGACCCCCTTTACCACACACACACACACACACACACACACACACACACACACACACTGCAGCATTGCCTCACCCCAAAGATTCCCTGCTTCTTTGTTAGGCTGTTTCCACTCCAGGTCCAGAAATAGACATGAGATTTCCCAGTGGTGATTATGTTGCTGCTGTCTTGCGGGTTGAACTCCACCGTCAGGACAGATTCATTGGTACTCTGCAAGGTGCAATGGGGTGGATGGGTGGAGGACAACAGGGTGGGGAGTGGAAGGAAGAAGGTATCAGGGTGATGTGGCCTCTCAGCACCATCAAAGATGCCCACAAGGATTATTCAAAGTGTTGTAAGTCTCCCAAAGTGCCTTTTAACCTTAGTTGTGTGTGTAGGGAAGACCAACCCTCCGCACCCCTGAAATGATCTGAAGGAAAGGCACTTTTCACATTGCTTTTATTTTAATGGGATTGTTTCAATGTGTACTTGAATTATGGATGCTTATATTTTTATAAGTGGCTTTTAAGCTTTGTAAATCACTTCGAAGCTTATTTTGGCATTAAGCAGTAAATAATAATAATAATAATAATAATAATAATAATAATAATGGTGATGATGATTATGATGATGGAGATGATGTTATGAGGAGCCACCACCCAAAATATTAGTATTATTATCATTTTATTCTTTTTTTTCTTTAGGTGGTGTCTCTGCCTCTGTGGAATGACCTCCTTGCTAAGCTGCATATTACCCTGACTCTTTCATATGCCAGCTAAAACCCTAACATTTTTGCTGGGCCTTCATGGTGTTTTTAACTATGCTATTTATACAATTAGAATTATTTTAATGCTTTTGTTTCTTATGTATTATGATTATCCTTTGGGGGGGGGGTAGGCTGCCGTTTGACAAAAACGCTTGCACTGGTGTAACAATTGTAATAGTGCAAAGTCAAATTCCACCCACCGTGTTTAAATCAGACGAGACAGCAAAGCCAGGCCTCTCCACACAGACAAGAGAGAGGGTCTTCTGGCTCCCCAGTTCTGGAAGCTCTTCACAGTAAGGCCCACCTGGTGCCTTTGCTGACACCTTTTCAACACCAAGTGACTACTCCGGATGGACCGCAATGAGGCTGTTTGCTGTTACTCAGATTGTCAAACCTTCTACTGCTGCTGTTGGGGGTTGCCTTGCATATATTTTTTATGAACTGAATGTATTTTTGTGTGCTTGTGTTCTTATTACCATGTAAGTGGTACCTCGGGTTATGTACTTAATTCATTCTGGAGGTCCGTTCTTAACCTGAAACTGTTCTTAACCTGAAGCACCACTTTAGCTAATGGGGCCTCCCGCTGCTGCCGCGCTGCCGCTGCGCAATTTCTGTTCTCATCCTAAAGCAAAGTTCTTAACCTGAAGCACTATTTCTGGGTTAGCAGAGTCTGTAACCTGAAGCGTATGTAACCCGAGGTAGTGTTACATATGCTTCAGGTTACATACGCTTCTGGTCACAGACTCCGCTAACCCAGAAATAGTACCTTGGGTTAAGAACTTTGCTTCAGGATGAGAACAGAAATCGTGCAGCGGCGGTGTGGCGGCAGCGGGAGGCCCCATTAGCTAAAGTGGTGCTTCAGGTTAAGAACAGTTTCAGGTTAAGAACGGACCTCCGGAACGAATTAAGTATGTAACCAGAGGTACCACTGTATATTTTTTTTAAACTTATCTTTATGCTTTTTAAAAATGTTGTGAGTTGCTTGGAGATCTTTTTGTGTAACAGGCAACAAACAAGTTCAAATACCGTATTTTGCGCCCCATAGGACGCACCGTCCCATAAGACGCACCTAGTTTTTTTGGGGGGGAAATAAAGAAAAAAAAATTATTTCCCCCACAGGCGTGGGGCTGGCGCATCCTCCGGAGGGCGCCCCGTGCTCCGGGCTGCAGGCTGCTGCCCGCAAGCCTTGCGAGCCCGCGGGAACTCCCCCGGGCTTGCAAGGCTTGCGGATAGCTTCCTGAAGCCTGGAGAGCAAGAGGGGTCGGTGTGCACCGATGCCCCTCGCTCTCCAGGCTTCAGCGAAAGCCTGCATTCGCCCCATAGGACGCACACACATTTCCCCTTCATTTTTGGAGGGGGAAAAGTGCATCCTATAGGGCGAAAAATACGGTAACCACCACCACCACAGTACTCACCTTGATTTCAGCCTGCTTGGTACCACGAGCACAATCCCAGACAGACAGCATGTGCTCGTTGGACTCGTCTATCACACATAAGTATGCCCCCTCATCCTGGAGGGAGATAGGAACACAGGAAGCTGCTTTACAGAGAGTTGGTACAATATTGTCTACACTGATTGGCAGCAGCTCTCCAAAGGTCTCAGGCAGAGAGTCTTTCTCAGCCCTAACTAGAGATGCCAGGGATTGAACCTGGGACCTTCTGCATGCCAAGGGGATGCTCTACCACAGAGGTTCCCCAGCTGTGATCTGGGGACCACCAGTGGTCCATGAGCTTCATTCAATGGAGGGAGAACATAGCCATTGTAGGTAGTAGCATCCTACATGATGGGCCCTATGATCACAACACAAGGTTCCATTATGGCAAGCAGAGGCAAACTCGGCCCTCCAGATGTTTTGGGACTACAACTCCCATCATCCCTAGCTAACAGGACCAGTGGTCAGGGATGATGGGAATTGTAGTCTCAAAACAGCTAGAGGGCCGTGTTTGCCTATGCCTGCATTATGGTGTGAAGCAGTTAGCTCACTGCTTGCTCAGGGACCTATGGGGTTAACTTATCAAACTTAAAAGTGGAATATATACGTAATTTTAAAAATGATATATAAGGATCAGTGCTCAAGAGAATGCATGTATAATAGTATTTAGTGTGGGATAACCAGTCTCATATAACCAACATGCTTAAGTCTAATTAATGCATGAAGTAAGTTGTCCTGCCAGGCTTAGCTATGTCCACTTACATTGGGAGGAAATAGGTGATCAGGCCTATTGTCCTCCCCTAGTCTACCTGAGAAGCTCAGTGTGTAAAGAGGTTTGAAATGATTGCTCCAACTCAGACCACATGGCTGTCACAAGCCAGTCTTGAGTTCCTATACTAATACTTTAGGAACGTTCACCATTTTGTAAATAAGCTAAGTCTGTGCTCTGAAACACATGGACCTGACCTTTGAAGCATTCATAAGTAAACCCATTTTTAACTTACCAAACATGTGGGATTTTTTCTGTGCTTAGGGAAGTGTTAGACTTTGGAAATAAACTTCTAAAGGGACATTCTGGAACTCATTTTAAAGGGCACATATTTTAAAGGTCTAACAGCCTGTATTTCCACAATTTGCTGCATATTTTGTGGTTTTAAACCTATCTTGGGGTCGTCTCACCAAAGAGTACTTGCCCCAAATCTTGGCATCCAGAAATTCTCCTTTTTATATACCTATTTTTTCCTTGAACCAACGTATAGCATGGAGAAGTTGTAACACTCACAGCCGTGGAGAAAGCAAGGGAACCAACTCCTCTCTCAAAGCTGCCCTGACCAATTTCTAGCAGGGTGTTAAGGTTGGACGAGTCCCAGATGTGAACGGAGGGTTGCAGAGGCTGTAAGGAGAGTGGAAGAGAAATAAGAAAGGTCAGCTTCCTTATGTAACGAGGTAGAGCAAAAAGAGGTAGAGATCAAAACAAGCCAGTACTCCATATAGAAAGCACACTGCTAGTTGGCTAGTAGCAGAATATTAATTCAAATGGACTATCTGTCTATCACAGAGTAATTAATTTTAAAATGTTATTTTTTAATAACATGAATATCTTCCTTTCCTCAAGTAACTCACACCTGCTTGGTTTTTGATTGGTGTGTGCGCACACACTTTATTAATGGGTTCCATTTGTTATTCACACCTCATAACGCTTTGTTTGCTGATTGAAGGAATGCATTACTAGTACTTTCGCTGCTGTCAGTAGCCAGACCAATAGAAGATTTTGCCATTTAAGCGCATTCTGTTTTGATAGGTTATTGAATTCCATCTTTATTGTCTGTGTAACCAGGCAGTGGGGCAGTTAGGTAATTTTAGATTCTGGACTTAGCGTGGTCTGATTGGGAGGCAGGAAGAGATGTTTTTCAACCCTGCATCCCCCAAAAGTTTGTTTACAAAAATATTTATACACCACTGTATCATAACGCTGTATCTCAGCGGTTTGCAGCAATGTAAAAAAACGTAAAACCAAACAATGAAATCATGACAAGCTAAGAACAAGTTAAAAGCACAAAGAAATTAAAAGCAAGTTGTTGAACTACAGCTCCTATCGTCCCATAATCCCTGCATAATCCAGCAACATCTGTGTGCCAAGGTTGAAGAACACTGGTTTGGACAGCATTTTGCATTACTTCAAAATGTGAAAGGCCACCAGCCCTATTGTGTTTGGGAGCGCTCTGGCTCATTTTACTGAGTGGAGCCCTAAACCTTTCTGTCCCAAAGTCTGAAATCTGATGGCACCACTGCAGCCAATTAATCTTATCTCCAGACAAAAAGCTTGTAAGCCATGCAGCTGAAATGAGGGGGGAAATCACGGCCTTGGGTCCCTCCCAGATCTAGGGGTTTACCTTGCCATCCTTGTCCACACCAGCCATCTGCCCCGAAGCAACACGGACTTTGTCAGGATGCACTGCTAGGCTGGAGAAAGAACAGAATCACAAGAGGAAAGGGCCCGATCCACCATCTGCTCCCAAGCTCAAAGTCACCTAACCCCATCGCTCCAGACAAAGTGAAAACTGCTTTGCTCAGATTCTCTGCCCTCACCCCCCATGGACCAAAGCAACGCCAAAATTCAGCGTGTCCGCCCCCCCACCTCTTGCCTTTTGTTCTAAGTGATCTTTGTGATGCTCCCTGCACCGCCCTCTTGGTTCAGCACCCAGTGCAGGCGAACCAGTCACACTCCCCTAAATCTGCCTCTGCTGGATGATTTTGGTGAATGGGGTGCTGCCCTACCAACCTCAGCCTGCTCTCAGCCACCGAACCCCACACACCTGCCTGCCTTCTTACTTACTTACTTACAACCAGGCCAGCGGGTGGCCGCGCCTGTTGGTTTCTCCCTCCTCCTGTCTCAGTGATGCAGGGAGGAAGATGGCTGGCTCTGCCTGTCATTGACTCTGTCCCTGCATGTCATTTCCTTTGGCAAATAGCAGTCTACCAGTCCCATTGGACGCCAGCCGCCCCTGGTGAGACTAGGTGTCTGTAGTGGAGTGCCTATTTCATGCATCATGGGAGAATGAGCACAACTATTTGGCTGTATGTTTCCTGCGCCTGTCCGTGTGTTGTGGGTGTAAGGTAAAGGGACCCCTGATCATTAGGTCCAGCCGTGGCCGACTCTGGGGTTGCGGCGCTCATCTCGCTTTACTGGCCAAGGGAGCCGGCGTACAGCTTCCGGGTCATGTGGCCAGCATGACTAAGCTGCTTCTGGCGAACCAGAGCAGCACATGGAAATGCCATTTACCTTCCCGCTGGAGCAGTACCTATTTATCTACTTGCACTTTGATGTGCTTTGGAACCGCTAGGTTGGCAGGAGCAGGGATCGAGCAACGGGAGTTTACCCCGTTGCGGGGATTCGAACCGCTGACCTTCTGATAGGCAACTCCTAGGCTCTGTGGTTTAACCCACTGCACCATCCACGTCCCTCATGTTGTGGGTGTACATACAGGTAATATACATAGGAGTATTGGAGCCAGTTGCGGGTCTGGGAAATGGCTCCCGCAACTCACCAGCGCACGCAGTCAGTGTGCCGCAGGTAGTGGCGTTGTGTGCGATGTTGCACATGATACAGCACAACCACACAGGCAATGAAGTAGACCAGCTCTCCTGAAGTCAACACATAGAGGTTGGAGCGGCAGTCGCGGCCCCGGTACCCATATCTGGGATGGGCGTCAAGGAGCAAAGAACCGACACAAATGCAAAACGGGGAGGACAAGGGAGACACACCTGCCTGCTCTCTGTGTCACTGGGCACTCAAGCGATGGCTCTGTCATCTTTTGTGATAACACCCCTGTGAGGGAGCCCAATATTTCAGGGGCCCAAATGGTGGGACTCAAACCAGGGAGAACTGGGTGCTAGTCCCTCCTCAGTTGCAAATCTCAATGGGTGACTTTGGACCGGTTTGCTTAACTCTCAACCCAACCTACCTTACAGGGTTGTTGTGTGGGTAAAAGTGTGGGATCTGTGTATGCCACCCTGAGCTTCTTGGAGGAAGGCTGGGATAATGATAATAATAATACAAACAAACATAGGAAGCTGCCTAATCCCATCAGACCATTGGGCTATATAGCTCAGTGTTGTCTACATTGACTGGCAGCAGATTTCCAAGGTTTCAAGCAGGAAGTTTCCCCCCCCACATCTACCTGGAGATGCTGAGGATTGAACCTGGGACCTTCTCCATGCAAAGCAGATTTCTACCACTGATCTGCAGTTCTTTCCCTCAACCTAGTCAGCTAGAAACAAAAAACAGAGAAGGTAGAAGCTAAGTGTAAATTTAAATAACAATCCTCCTCCTATGCCCTAGATCTGCATGCTTTAATTCAGAGATAGCCAACCTCATGTCCTCCACACATTGTGGACTACAACTCCCATCATCCTTGACCATTGGCCATGCTGGCTGGGGCTGATGGGAAATGGAGTCCAAAAAACCCCGGGAAGGCGCCATGTTGGCTACCTTTGGTTTATAGGGCACAGTCAGTGCTCCTCATAGGCACTCTTCCAGGTGCCACTGCCATGTGGGGTAAGGCATAAAACACAGAGAGAAAGAGGGGGGGGTGAGTATTATCTGTCCATTTCTATTCCTCTCAGTCTATTATTCTCAGTCTCTCATTTTCTCATTAGCCAGCCTGGTGCCCTCCAGATATCATGAACTACAACTCCCATCACTGATCATTGGCCATGCTGGCTGAGACTCATAGGAAATGGAGTTCAACAACACTCAAAGGGCACCAGGTTGGCTACCCCTCCCTGAGTGGGTTTCACCGGGGAAACAGTGTTATTCTGTGGTGGCTACTGTGCTTTAGGAAAGGCTGGGGTGGGAGGGCGGCGGAACAAGGAAGGAGGCCTCCTTCTTCCTGAAAGGATACACCCAGTCCAGCTTCAGCTTCTCGGTCGGCAGCTCCATGCGAAGCTCCTCGTAGTTGAGGAAGTCGGAAGGGATGTACATGGTGATGGGGCGGCCACGCAGGAACATCTTTGTGGAACGTCCTTCTAAAGGGATGGAAAAACAGGTGGGCATCAGCACCTGCAGCACAACAAATCCCAAACCCACCTTGGCCCAAGAAGTTAATCTGCATGTCTTCTGCTATGGAGGTCCTGCCCCTCCAACGACCAAGCATCGCCCACTTTTCAGGACTCCTGATGCAACCAGGAGAATCAAGTGATAAAACTTTGCCTGGGCTCCTATCTTAAGAATGAAGAACCTCAGGCCTAGGGGTCAAACACAACCCATACCCCCAGGCCTCTCTATCCAGCCCTCCCTCAACACTCTTAACAAAACTACAGCTCCCAGGATTCTTTGGAGGATGCCATTACTGTTTAAAGTGCTGTCAAGAGTGCCTTAAATGTATGGTGTGGATGTGGCCTAACTCCACAACAGGCACCACCAGGTGTTCTGTCTTCCATTATGAAGAGCCTGCTGCATCTGGCCAGTGTAACATCCCGTTCTCACAGCAGCCAGCTATATATTTCTATGGGAAGCCTGCAAGCACAATAGCACTCTCCCCTCCTGCAGTTTCCAGAAACCACTACAGTCGAACAGAATCTGTTCCAGAAGTCCATTCAACTTCCAAAATGTTCAGAAACCAAAGAAGTCATGCTGGATGTTTGGGTTCCAAAGAATGTTCGAAAACCGGAACAATCACTTCCAGGTTTGCGGCATTCGGGCGCCAAAACGTTAGACTCACAAGTCGTTCGTCAACCAAGGTACAACTGTATTCATAACTTGTTGGAGGAAAAGGCCATCAGTGACTACTAGCCATGATGGTAGCAAAGCTTCTGGATACCAGTTGTGGAAGCTACAGGAAGGGAGAATCCTCTTGTGTTTGGGTTGTGTTGGAGGGTTTCCCAGAGTTATCTTGGCAGCCACTATGAGAACAGGATGCTGGACTAGATGGGCCATTGGCAGGGTTATTTTTACGTTCTTAGAAGCATACCCCCTCCAACAGTTAGCCTTTGTAGCCCTACCCTCTGGATTTTGCCTAATTGTATTTTAAAGTCATCCAATCTGGTGACCATCTCTACTTCCTGAGGGACAAACTCCCATATGCGCTGTGTGAAGGAGGACTTCCTTTTGTCTGTCCTGAACCTTCCAACCTTCAGCTTCATAAGACGTCCCCAAGTTCTAGTGTTAAGATAGAGGGAGGAAAACTCCTGCCTGCTTTCTTCTCCCAAAACCTCCAATGCAATTGTTTCCGAAGTCTCACCTTGGTGCATCCGTCGAGCGCTCAGTGGCCCTATGCAGAGGGAGAGGAAGGAAGCATTAGGGATTTGTAGGGAAAAAGAAGGGGCTGCATCTTTGCCTGGAGCGGCCTTCACCAACCTGGTGCCCTCCAGAGGTTTTGGACTACAACTCCAACCCACCAAACAGCTTTATTGTCCCCTTCACTATCCTTGACTTTGAGAGCTCACCTGGACTTAAGGAAGGATCCTTTGTTCGGCTGCAAAGAGAAAACAGAACATTAAAGGGGCCGGTCAGGGTATATGTGTATGGTAGGTAACTTAGAAGGAAATGAACTGTGGAATAACCAGGGCTTTTTTTCAGCCGGAACTGAGTTCCAGCACCTCTCCGGTGGGCACCATTGCCATTCTAAGAGAACAAGGGAGGTGTTCATGGTGAGTTCTAGCACCCCTTTTTCTAGAAAAATAGCACTGGGAAGAACACTACCTCTGAGCATGCACATAATACCCTATTACCCCCCCCCCCCAAGAGCAAACATAACCAAATCCCACGTGGCAATATATGGTGTGTGTCTATGTTTATGTGTATTTGTGTGTGCTGTAGATAACAGATTAGCTAACATGCTGCTCTCTGGATATTTTGGACTACATCTCCCAATTATCCCCGATCAATGACTATGCAGGCTGATGTGAATTGGAAACCAAAACACCCAGAGGGCACCATGTTGGCTATCCCTGGCTTATAAGGAGCAGCCAGATTCACCAGAGATCATCTTCAGTAATACTCCTCCAGGTGCCCTGCAGTGTTGGTTAAGGTGGACAGCAACCAGCAAGAGAGACAGAGTGCAGATCTGTCCATTTCCATTTCTCTCAGCATCTCATTTTTTCCCAATCTTAAATTCAGTTCCCCACAATTACATTTGCATTTTTTAAAAATCTTCCTGCAAATTCATCAGCATTTTAGTGCAAACATCTCCCAATACCTATTCCCCGTAATACAATTATATATATTTTTTGTACTTTATTTTCATTAATATATGCATTTCTATGCACACATCCTGCATTTCTATACAAATTACTGGGCTGGAGAACTGCATTGCAAAGTCTGGAGAAATTCAGATTTCAAAAGATAGCTGTGTTTTGGTTCATACCTTGTTTTGGAAAATGCAAATCAACTGGGTTTGCCTTTAACTGTGGATTGACTCAAATCCCCCCCCCCCCCAGTGGGAGACAGAGTCTTTTTGGTGTTGGTGCTGTGTTTGTGGAATTCCCTCTCCAGAAAAGCCCACCTGCACCATGGTTATATTTCTTGCACCAGGCAAATATTTCAAAATGTATTCCCTCCCCCCTCTCCTTTAAGATATTGAAGTTATACCGTATTTTTCACTCTATAAGACGCACCAGACCACAAGACGCACCTAATTTTTGGAGGAGGAAAACAAGAAAAAAAATATTCTGAATCTCAGAAGTCAGAACAGCAAGAGGGATCGCTGTGCAGTGAAAGCAGCAATTCCTCTTGCTGTTCTGGCTTCTGGGATAGCTGCACAGCCTGCATTCGCTCCATAAGACGCAAACACATTTCCCATTACTTTTTAGGAGGGAAAAAGTGAGTCTTATAGAGCAAAAAATACGGTATTTTATTAGTGTATTTTTTTCTTTTTTGCAGACTGCCCCTGGGCATCTCCAAATAAATAAACAATCCAGAGTGCAACCTTGGGGTGGCACTGTGCTTTTGAACACGCACAGAGTGCATGCTCCCCCACCCTCAGGGCAAATACAACCAAATGCCACTCATGTCCCTAAATCAGAAAAACTGGGGTGATACATGGTAGGTGCCTGTGTGCGCCTCACTTCTCAAAGCTGCTGGAGTGGTTGAAGAGGTTGGCTGAGGACGCTGCCTTCTTGGAGAGGCGCTGCTTGGTTTTGGAGGGTTTGTCAGAGGAGCTGTTTCTCCGCAGTCTGGAAAAGAAAGAAAGGGGGAATAGGTAAGGTGCCGAACTACGATGCTGTATCCAACGTTAGTCCTATAGGGCTAGACTGTCGCTACTTTCAGGTGGGATTCAAGAACATGTAGGCAAATTCAGGACGTGCAAATAGAACTGACTTGGAGCTCTTGCACAACAAATTCACTTCCCTGAAAGATCAGACTTTTTGCAATAAGAAAAGTGACAGGGAAATGCACTGGGAAGGGTGGGATGAAACGTTCCCTCGTGCAACATGATTGGTGCTCCCCACAAATAAATCAGAGTGGAATGTTCATCAAATAGCCAATTTTGTCCAATCTCCCTGCAAACAAATCGGAAAGAATCCTCAATAAACAGGTCAGCTGGAAGCACCTCTGCTCCAGGTAGGCCCATTGATATTAACAGACAAAACCTAACTCAGGTCCATTAATTTTAGTGGGTCTACTTAGAGTGCATTCGTTCTACCTCCACTGTCAGAGCTAGTAGAGCTTTGAACACCATCTGCTGGGAATCACAAGTTTGTAGCGTTGTCCTTGCACTCATGCCCTGCATGTGGGCTTCCCCTTGTGCAAAAAGGATGCTGGACTAGATGGGTCTCTGGCCTGATCCAGCGGGCAGGCTCTTCTTACATTCTTATGGATGCTACTCAATCATTGTTCTTGGAGACCACTCAGAGGTTTGCTTAGAATCCAGTGGAACAGAAATTGTGTTAAATAAAATAAATAAGTAACAGAGATGCATCCCGCAGTCAAAGACTCCCGTGTTGTCCTTTGCCTGCAAGAGCGGAAGTTGTTTATGTTGTGAGTCTATTTTGCACCCACGGATATTGGCTGATTTGCTTCTCCTCAGGGTGCTGTACGCCACTGAGAGGGAGCAACCCTGGTCATCCCCTTCTTCTAAGGAGAAGTGGCAGTGGCAGCAGAAGACAGGCTCTTTCTTCTGAGGAAGAGCTCTTCACAGCCCGAAGAAGAAGAAGAAGAAGCTGCTGCCTCCTTTGGCCTTGTGTGGGGGCAACGCTCTGCCCACAGCTGCAAATAGAGCCTGGTTTTTACCAAACCTTCAATTCAGCCAAGAGAGAAAGGGGCGGGCTCCTCTGAGCAAGCAGGAAAAGAAGCTCAGAATGGTAGAGGGGGAGAGAAAGGGTGAATCACAGGACAATAAGTGACCCAGAGACAGGGCCGACCTGAGACATTTTGCTGCCTGAGGTGAATGTGTGCATCACCAAGTCAACACACACCAGACCCAAGGTTGGTCACGCAATTTTGGCATCTGAGGCAGAAAATCTCACAAACGACTCTCCTCTTCTCTGACAGGAAATATGGAGCAATAAATAAATAACTGGCTCCCATTTTGTTTCCTTCATGATACCCAAAATCAACTGCCTGAGATGGCTGTCTATGGATAGCGCCAGCCCCAGTGTTTCCCTTTCTCCTAAATCAGGAACTTCCAGCTTGTGGGCCAGATTTGGCCCGCCAGCCCTCCTGATTTGGCCCCTGAGGAAGCTTTCCCCAACCACGTCCAGCTGGTGTCAGGTGCGGAGCAGGTAGAGATGTGGCTGGAGAGCAGGAGAGAACCACGTTATCAGCTGGTGAATGGGAAGTTCAATCCTGAGTGGTCTCCATTTCCCCCCAATCCCGTGGGTCAACTTTGGCAGGTGGGTGGGGCAACCCACCTGTCTGTCATCTGCTGTCAGTTAGGATGTCAGATGATTGACATGTGGGTGGTCCCACCCACCTGCTAAAGTTGTCCCGTGGGGTGGGGAGAGGTAAAGATCTGTCCCACTGGGCCACAAACGTTCCCAGCCAATGTCCTAAATCCATCCAGTAGGTTAATCAGTTTTCAACAGGTGTGCAGGAAGCTGCAGGACGATCACATCCTGACCCTAAGTGAGTCACACCAGGGGTGGAACATATGTTCACATATGTTCAATGTACTGAATCCAACTAAACAGGCAGCTGAATCTTCAACAGCAGCAATGGGGCCACATCCTCTGCCATACCTGAGGGCACCAAGCTAAGGAGCTCAGGGAGAAAGACATAGATCACTGCTCTCACCCCTGGTATCTGGAACATAGGAATCCACCTCATATCAAGTCAGACCATTGGTCCATCTTGCTCTGCCTACACTAACTGGCAAAGACTCTTCAAGATATGTTAATTGAATAAAAAACATGTACAAAAGAATGTACAACTAAATGAATCAGATCATGCAAGGGGAGAAGGGAGCACACAGCCTCTTCACATAATATCAAGCCATGGGTGGGTCTTGCCCTGCACCCAGAATCAGACAGAAAACCTGGGAATCCTGTCTCTCTGCTCCAACCTACTAAACTAAACCTCATCTCTGCCCTGTCTTAAACTAGGCATATGCATATAGGAAGCTATGGTCTCTGGCAGATAGATTCCATGTCTTAAACAACCTTTTTTCTCTTGGATCTGGGAATAAGACCAGAGTTTTGCTGATTTTTATTTATTTTTAAACACCCACAAGACTAAATCCAGAGCAATGATAACCTAATGAAACACTCGCCCCTCTTTCTGTTTCTCTCCCAGCAGAATCCAGCCCAGTTCCCTCAGCCTTCAAACTCACAGCTCCTTCTTGCTGGACATCAAACTCTGCACAGCTGGGACCGGTGAGGCAGGGGTGCTGCTGCTGCTGTTGCTGCTCCCCACTTCCAATGGAGGCTCAGGGGATGCTGGGAGCTGACCCAGCGACTGAGCTGGGGGTTGGGACTGCCCCACGCCGGAGACTTTGTCTCTGCTGTCTTCAAGGGGAGGCTCCCCGACATCTTGAGTTTCGTGGGGGCAAGTCCTAGGAAGGTGGCAACCAGTGCCTGGAGCCTGGGGTTCCTCCTGAACCTTTTGCTTTTCCTGAACATTTTGCAACTCCAAGGCAAATCCTGGGTCTCCTCCTCCCTCGGCCTGCAACCCAAAGGAGTTCTTAACGGGCTCCAGAGGGCCTCCACTGACTAAGCCCTCTGTGAAGCCTGTCTGTCCAAGGGTGGAAGGGGCTTGGTCTGTCTGTCCTTGAACCACCGAGCTCTCTGTCTGCTTAAGATGCCCGTTGCTTAGGTACTGGTTCTGCTTTGCCTCCAGCATGGAGGTCTCCTCTGTTTGCGTCCCGACGCTGACCCTTGGTGAGGCTCTTTCAGCTGAAGGCACTGACTCCCTGTAGCCTCCAGGTTGCTGCGCAATAGTGGACCTGCAAACCAAAACACAACGTGAGTTGTGGGATGCCAGCTTGTTTCAGTCACCCTTGTAAACACCCTTCACACCCCTTTAAAAAGTCAACATGTCAGATGTGTTTCAGAAAGCCAAGCTTTCCTCCCAGATGATGGAGTTATTATGCAATTACTGTGCGGTAACAGAGCCACTGGTGGTGTAGTGGTTAGGGTGTTGGGCTAGGACCTGGGAGACCAGGGTTCAAATCCCGTCTTGGCCATGAAGCTCTCACTGGGTGACCTTGAACCAGTCCCTGCCTCTCAGCCTAACCAACCTCAAAGAATTGTTGTGAGAATAAAATGGGAGGGGGAGAGAGTTCCTTGGAGGTAAGTTGGGATATGAATGTAATAACAAATCAATAAAGTGAGCAGTAAATGCAAGAAAACGCTTCTGGTTTTTTTTTCTGGGGGGAGAATGGTGTTATATTCTCTGTGACTAAATTCTGCAGCTTGTGATGCTGAGAAAACAATAGAATTTCCCTCAAACAGAAGTAGTAGTAGTTGTTGTTATTTAAATTTGTGAATCACTTTATCTTGCCCAAGGGAACCCAAAGCAATTTACAACCAAACAACATACTTAGTTAGCTACTCCATCACACAGTTCCACAAACAGTCATAAATTGACACAGCTCACAGTCAAATTCTTCTGGGTTGTTTTTTAAATCATTGAGTTTATATTTCCTTGGATACATATTTTAAATCCATTTAATTGAGTTTATATTTCCTTGGATACATATTTTAAATCCATTTAATTCGTACTGTATATTGATTGTTAAATTCCACTTTGTCCGTTTTAATGTTTATGAAAAAATTATGCTGAAATTCTGGTTTTACTATTAGTCATAATAATAAACATTCATTCATTCACTCCACCACACTTAGTTAACCTCTATACAGCACTTCCTCTCCTTTTACTTCCACACTCTCAGGTACAGTACGCAGAGCTAGAGCCAATGGCAGGTGGAGCCAACTAATCCTCCTTCTTGCCTACAATGAGTAACACTGTGACTGAGGAGGAGGAAGCAGGCAGGGCCACCTTCCTAGGCTGGTTATCAATAAGATGGCAGGCAGGTGGGAGCTGGCTAAGGGCTGGAAGGCCCTAACAGACCAGCCTCCATGGTTTGGGAGTTAGCTGCAGATGGTCGCATAAGAGCAGTCTTTTCTGGGGCCTCAATTTGCCCCCCTCAAAGATCCCTTGGCAAATACCTGAAAGAATCATTGGAGAAAGCAGCAGGCAGGCTCCAGAAGGCACCATTGTCCTGTGGAAGGAGTGCAGGATCTTTGGTATCTGACAGACCGGAATTTGCTGCAGTGAGAAAGGAATTTGAATTAAAGCAACCATTCCCATGAAGCAATCTGATGGCTGTAAGCAACCTGCCATGTGAGGACTGGGTCTGATTTTCACATGAAGCAGGGATTTCCACCTCCACTTTAGCCCCCTGCTCACCCAGGCACTTTTCTCCATTACCCCAGGCACTTCTCACTCTCCATGGCTCACTTCTGGTGTCTGACCTGAGATGAAGAGAATACCGTATTTTTCGTTCTATAAGACGCACCAGACCACAAGACGCACCTAGCTTTTGTAGGAGGAAAACAAGAAAAAAAATATTCTGAATCTCAGAAGTCAGAACAGCAAGAGGGATCGCTGCGCAGTGAAAGCAGCAATCCCTCTTGCTGTTCTGGCTTCTGGGATAGCTGCGCAGCCTGCATTCGCTCCATAAGCCGCACACACATTTCCCCTTACTTTTTAGGAGGGAAAAAGTGAGTCTTGTAGAGCAAAAAATACGGTAATTTTGTGTGCCTAACAGCAGGGAGGTACAGTTAGGAAGGTTCACCTCCCCTCACCTGTATATATGCACCTTTCTTCCGATTAAAAGCTACCATCTGCTTCGAAGGTCTTTCCTTTTTTTTTACAATCAAGCGTTATATACATTTTTATGAAACCAACAAATAGATAGCTGCCCATCTATTGGGACTCTTGACACCCTCACCTTCAAGCAGCTGTTGCCTGAGCAGAGGGATCTGCTGGTCGTAGAAGCTGAGCCTCCGCAACGCGTCTGCCAACGCCGACTTCACCAGCGTCAGCTCCTCCTCTTGGCTCCGCAGTCGGGAATCGAGGTCAGTGAGCCAGGCCGGGTGGCGCAGGATAGTGTTGCTACCCAGGAGGTTCTCACCTGCCAAAGGAGGGAGATGCGATTAGATTTGAGAACCCGTGCTTTTAAAATGCAGGAGGGCAGGTTAAGGGGAACCTTTGGCCCTCTGGATGTTGCTGAACTACAACTCCCATCATCCCAGGGCACTGGCCATGCTTGCTGGGGCTGATGGGAGCTGTAGTTCAGCAACATTTGGAGGGCCAAATGTTCCCCACACCCATAAGAGGGTTAGGCCACATTAACCTCATCTATAATTGGGGATCTATCTAATAATGTACAGTGGTACCTCAGGTTAAGTACTTAATTCATTCCGGAGGTCCGTTCTTAACCTGAAACTGTTCTTAACCTGAAGCACCACTTTAGCTAATGGGGCCTCCTGCTGCCGCCGTGCCGCCAGAGCACGATTTCTGTTCCCATCCTGAAGCAAAGTTCTTAACCTGAGGTACTATTTCTGGGTTAGTGGAGTCTGTAACCTGAAGCGTATGTAACCTGAGGTACCACTGTATTGGGGAAGAGCTGTAGCTCAGTGGGAAAGCATCTGCTTTGCATGCGGAAGGTGCCAGGTTCAAATTCTGGCATCTCTAAGTCGGGCTGGGAATGTCCCCTGCCTGAAACCCCGGAGACCCACTACCAGTCAGTGTTGGCAGTACTGAACTAGATGGACAAACAGCCCGAGTCAGAGTTTACCCATGTTCCTAAGGTATCATAAGCATTGCCTTGCTAGAGACTAGAGCAAGCTCTACTTTCGTATGCCATTTCCAAAACAACAACTAGACAGATGCATTTGGAAAGCAGAGAAGGAAGGTTGCCCCTTTCCCCCATTGCTTGTCCTCAGCACCTGTTATGTAGGGGCATACTGCCTATGTCTGAGGGGTCCCATGTGGGCTAGCCACTTTTAGATGAATGCTGCATGGATTTATTTTGTATTTCTTAAAGTTAATTCTGCATTGCGCCAAAGAAAGGCTTTTTAAAAAAACCAAAAACAAGTCTGTCCTGAACCCAGTGCCAAACCAGTTCCTCCAACTTCAGACTGTAACGTCCTCAGGCCAGAGAGCTGTTTACATTACTATAAAAAACAAACACCAGGTACATTGGCAGCCCTACATCAGGAATATGGAAGGTTTTTGACCCTAAGAGCCACATTCCCTCCTGGGCAACCAAATGCCAGTGGCGGGCGAGGTCTGAGGCAAAAGTGGGTGCAATAGTGAATGTAAAATTTCCCTTTGTACACTAGGCCAGTTTCCACACCCACCCACCCTCAATCCTCTAGAGAAGCCTGAGGCATTATCAGAGTTCAAGGATACATTCCAGCCAGGGGAAAAAACCTCAAGAAGGTTGTGAAGCAGAGCCGGTGAGGGCTGTGGAGAGGTAGCCTGGCCGGGGAGAGTTTAGAGGGCCACGTGGAGAGGTCTGAAGGGCCACTTTCAGGCCCCAGATTCCCCTCTCCTACATAGAGCACAATAATAGCAACATGCCCCCACATGGGAAAAAAAACCCCTAGGAGCAGCTTTTCTGTTTCAGCGCTGGAGATTGCAGCGTTCCTCTGAGCGATGACTTTTGTGTAGCTCCATGTGTTCCTATACCAAGAAGAACTGGCCCTTATTTGCTGCATTTAAACACACGCATGTTTTGCCAGAAGCCACAATGGTCACAAGTGTCTATAATTAACACAGCAGGGGGAGATGGTTAAGGTTTCCCGCACAAGGCCCGTCCTGGGGTGCCACAGTTCACGGAGGGAGGGAGGCAGAGGAGAGGAGAGGCCTGCTTGGTTCAAGCTAGGTCCTCTGGCCCACATTGTGCAGGCAGCAAGCCCAGTTCTTGCCTCATGCCCAGCCAGCCTTGTTTGTGCTGGCAGCGGAGGACAGTGGCAGTTGGGAGGAAACGACTCCCGCCTTAGACATTCCTGACGCCACCGTCAACTGCACAACATGGGCCCCCTGCCCCCCTGGGTGCTCTAAGGATGTGTGGGAGACGCAGAGGACCAAGGGTGTCGAGATGGCTTAACTCTTTACTACCCTTTCCCCATAACCTATAAGAGGGTGGCTGGAGGAGGCCAAAGGCCCACCTGCTTCAGCATCCTGTTCTCAAAGTGGCCAACTGGGAAGCTTACAAGCCGGACCCGAGTGCGAGAGTAACTCTTGGCACTTGCGGTTCCCAGCAACTGATATCCAGAGCTATATTGGCTCCTTAAGAGTATGTAGAACATAGCCATTGATAACCTTCCCCTCCAAGTTGGTAGACATCTCGCAGGAACAAATTCCACAGTTTAGCTATGTGTTGTGTGAAGATGTACCTTAGTTTGTCTATCTGCATAAAGTAGAGAGGCCTGGCCACTTTCTCCAGGCCATCTACCAATTTGATACACCGTTATCTTGTCCCCCCAATTACGCGCCTTTTCTCTGGACCTAAAAGCCTCTCCCAAAAAACTAAAAAGCACATCTTTACAGAGGACAGTTCTCTAAACTGACCTCTATTTGAGGGCTGTCCAGTCCAAGTCTTGTTTAAAGGTAAGGAACCACAAGAAGGGATGTTAGGAGTGGCCTTGAAATTGCCAACCCACAGTTAGCTACACAGCTCTTCAGTAGACTGAGCAGGCAGGCAAGTGCTATGTGTTTTTATTTAATTATTTCTCAATTTGCAGCTATACTTTTGCAGATTTTATGCAAATTTGTGTCCTCTGTCATCTTCCATTTTTAGTGATGTAACTTCTTCTTCTTCTTCTTCTTCTTCAATGCATATCTGGCCAACCAAGGTCTCCTTAATGGAAAACAGCTAGGAAATATTTCCTGTCTGGGCTGAGACTTTGCCTCAGCAAACAACATGCCCTGGCTTTGGTACGTTCTTATTGTTGGGAGTAAAGCAATGACACAGGTAACTGTGGTGGCAGGAGTCAGAAAGGCAATGCGTTCTTCCCTTGCTGATTCCTTATTGAGCAGATTGCTTTTCTCTCATGCTTTGGTTCCTTCCTGCTGCTTCTTCAGTGCTAGTATTGGACTTTCATTTCGTACACCTCACAACTCCATAATGGCCATACATAAGCTTGTATTCAGAATGGCTTTGTTTGCCAGGACTAATAAACCGTAAGTTTCTTTTATTCTCTCAACCTTTTTCAGCCCAAGGGCCACATTTCCCCCATTAACAGCCTTCCAGGGGCTGCATGCCTGTGGTGGGTGGTGCTAAAGGCAAAAGTGGGTGGAGCAATAGATGTGACTTCAACCATGGTTCATTCCAGCTGTGCAGAAGAGATTTCAATACACATGCTCCCCTCTCTCCATCCAGGAAAGTAAGAGGCCTTGTTGCAGCTCAATGACACATCCCATCTCAACAAAAACATAAACATAAGCCAGTGGGGTGCTGTGGTTAGAATGTCAGATCAGGACTTGAGAGAGACCAGGGTTCAAATCTTACGTTTGCCTTTCAACCTAACCTGGGTTGTTGTGCGGATAAAATGAGAAGGGAGAAAACCACGTATGACACATCAAACTTAGAGAAAAAGGTGGGCTATTGGGGGGGGGGGGACAAATGCATTGATGGGGACTTCACAGGGATGATCCAGGCCAGGGGTCAGCAACCTTTTTCGGCCGTGGGCCAGTCCACCATCCCTCAGACCATGTGGGGGGCCAGACTATATTTTTGGGGGGGTAATGAATGAATTCCTATGCCCCACAAATAACCCAGAGATGCATTTTAAATAAAAGCACACATTCTACTCATGTAAAAACACCAGGCAGGCCCCACAAATAACTCAGAGAGGCATTTTAAATAAAAAGACACATTCTACTCATGTAAAAACACGCAGATTCCCAGACCATCCACGGGCCAGATTTAGAAGGCGATTGGGCCGCATCCAGCCCGCAGGCCTTAGGTTGCCTACCCCTGATCCAGGCTATAGGAAAGGGATTGCAAGAGTGAGAAGGAAATTGCACATAGAGGATCTCACTGTGCCCCAGATCTTGCCATTATGGAGCAAGAGACTCTCAATGGCACATAAATAGCTCGCAATGTATGGAAGTGGATGCAAATATAAAATAGTGCAGTATTCAGATTCCCCCCTCCCCTTCTTCTTCAAGGTACCAAACACACCAGCTGGAAGTTATACAAAGAAAACAGAGGGAGCTGGCAATCTTGCCGCATGCGACGAAGCAGACCGAAGTGTTTTCCAGCCTGAGCCAAAGAGCAAGACTTGCTGGGGTTGTTTTCTTGTTGGATATACCACCCCCCCTTGATGAAACCACATCGCCTCCTTCCTCTCTCTCAGCTCCCCCCCCCCCACCAAAGACTGAGAAGTGGGCGCTAAAGAAGGCCTCTGTCCAACAAAAAGAGGATGTGGAGAGGACTCAAAAGAAGCCTGGATCTGAGAAGCTGGTACCAAAAAAAAAATTGAGACTTATTTCGTCTCTGTGCTGAGGAACACAGAAATCAGATGGGCTTTAAAGATAAATAATAGCCCAAACAGGCTCCGCTTTGTCCAGATTTTCCTCCTCCGCACACTCATCCCCCAAAAACCCTTAAACAAAAAGGCATTTTTTCCTGTGACCTTTTCAATTCACATCTCCCTCGCCCCCAGTATGGTCAACTTAAAAGGGGAAGGGATAGGGCAGGAGGGCCTTGCCTGCCCACTGAAATTTCAGACTAGACCAATGGTCAGTGTTAGAATGGGAAGTTTGCATTCCAAGTTCAAATCCTCATTCAGCCACATATTTTCCCGAATGGTGCCCTGTGGCATCTACAGCAGGAGTAGGGAAGTTTTTTTCAACACAAGGGCCACATTCTCTTCTAGGCAGCCTTCCGAGGGCCACTGCCAGCAGTGGGTGGAGCCAGAAGCAAAAGTAGGCAGAGCAATAAATGTTAATTTTACCTTTGTACAATAGACTTGCTTCTGCACATACATACCCACTTTATTCTCCATTCAGGCAAGCATTATCAGAATTCAAGGGCACATTCCAACCACAAAAAAATCCATTTGGGGTATGAAGCAAGGCCAGTGCAGGATGCAGCCTAAGGAGAGGATGTGCAGTCTGGGAGAGTTCCAAGGGCCAGCTTTGTTGTTGTTTAGTCGTGTCCGACTCTTTGTGACCCCATGGACCAGAGCACACCAGGCCCTCCTGTCTTCCACTGCCACCCGCAGTTTGGTCAAACTCATGTTGGTAGCTTCGAGAACACTGTCCAACCATATCGTCCTCTTCTCATTGTGCCCTCCATCTTTCCCAACATCAGGGTCTTTTCCAGGGAGTCTTCTCTTCTCATGAGGTGGCCAAAGTATTGGAGCCTCAGCTTCAGGATCTGTCCTTCCAGTGAGCACTCAGGGCTGATTTCCTTCAGAATGGAGAGGTTTGATCTTCTTGCAGTCCATGGGACTCTCAAGAGTCTCCTCCAGCACCAGAATTCAAAAGCATCAATTCTTCGGCGATCAGCCTTCTTTATGGTCCAGCTCTCACTTCCATACATCACTACTGGGAAAACCAAAGCCTTAACTATACGGACCTTTGTTGGCCAGATAGAGAGTCCTTAAGGGCAAAATTCAGCCCCTGGGCCTGATGATCCACCACCCCAGTCTGCAGAATAAGGCAGAAGGTTCTTAGTGCAAATTTCTGCTTCCTGGTCTCACCTTCTGACAGGGCCTGACTCTGAGGAATTCTACACCACACCTTCCCTGCTCCACACCCAAAAACCAATAAAGAAATACAGGATTTCAGGAGTCTTATGGCCTTGCCCCGGCCCTGGTGCGCTGTGTGCATGGAATGCCAGGGCATCTTCCTGCTCCCTCTTGGGCCTTTCAGTTTCCATTAGAAAAATCGCCCCCACACTCACACACGCCCTCCACCCTCCCCGCCAAACACGTTGGGTGACATTTTTGGGCAAGGTGCTCATCTCAGGAATTAAACCTTCGGGGACAGGCGCTTCCTAAGCCTCTCCTTGGCTTCAGAGGGGGTGGAGAAGAGAGCCAAGTCATTTTGAAATTGAAGCTGTCAACTATATATATGCTTCCAGTCTCTGAAATGGCACAGCATCTTAGACTGGAAAGTATTTGATCTTGTGAACCACCCTGAGATCTTGTGATGAAGGGTGGTATATAAATCTAATAAATAAGTATGTAAATAAGTATCTGTTATGCATTAAACACCAATGCTTCACAGGCCAAGCAACATAACCGAGTGTGTCCTTTTTAAAAAGCATCACTGATTAAAGGGGGGGGGGAGTTTCCCCATGTGAAATTCTTTTGTGGCAAATGTAGTTTCCATAGATGTTAAACCACAACGCTTTACGCGTCAAGCAACATAACTGGGTGCCGCCGCACCCCCGCACTCCCAGCACCACAGATGCAAAAAAGTGTCCTCATTTTATTAATAAATTCATGTCCCACCCATCCATAATTCTGAAATTCTTATGTGGCAAACTTAAGTCTTTATATGTGTTAAACCACAATATTTCTTGTGCCAGGTGACATAACTGGGTGTCCATTTTTCCTAAGCACTGCAGATACCAAATATTTTTTTAAAAACTCATTTTGAAATTCTTAATTATTATTTTTTTTGCAATTGTAGCCTTCACAAGGCTGGGTTAGGCCTGACTGGGGTTTTCCCAGCTACTCATGTCTGGCTCAGTCACTTCCGGTTACCGGGCTACATATGGAGAGAGGAAGGGGGCGAAAACACCCACAGTTTACCTCAGCACCCAGTTGGGAAACAGAATGTGTGTGTGTGTGAGAGAGAGAATGAGTAAATTAATAAGTGTGTCCGTCTGTCGTAGGTGAGAAGGATAAAAAAAAAAAAAAATTCCGCAAAGAGAGCATTGTCTATATTTCTCTTGAGAAAGAGCCCACAGGAGAAGGGGCTTAGCTCAGTGGGAGTGCCTATGCTTGGCATGCAGAAGGTCCCAGGTTCAGTCCCTGGTATTCCCAAACAAGAAATAGAAAGAACCCCCATCTGAAACCCCGGACAACCACTGCCAGTCAGTGTAGACAATACAGTGCTGGTGGAAATGGTTTGACTCAGGATCAGATCCACACCATACATTTAATGGCTTCCCCCACAGAATTCTGGGAACTGAGTTATAATTCCCAGCACCCTTCACATACTATAGTTCACTTCCCAGGATTCTTTGTGGGAAGTCATGTACTTTAAAGGTATGGTGTGGATGTGACCTCAGTATACGGTAGCGCCTGTGTTTCTTGACACACTCTCAAACTCTTGTGATCTGCTACTGCTTCAGTTATTTCTCTCATATAACTTTGGGGGTTGATTCAATCTACACAATTTTGCAGGTCGGGGGAGGCACCTTACTCAGTGAGTGAGGGGTCTGGTTTCCCCTGCTCCATTCCTCCAATGCACATTTACAAAATGTACATTTGCACAATCCGAATTCAGGTGAGGAACTGCAAGCAAGGAGGAACAAGAGAGTGGCAAACTGATTCTGGATAACTCAATCCAAAAGAAATAATTTGATCTTGCCGACTTGCTTTATGTTTGGCAGAGCAGGCCAAAAAAGAAGTAGGCCAAAGGGTGAAGGATGAGATGCAATCAGGAGACTGAGCCGCTCTGGATTTCACAACTCTGGCTGCAAGGCACAATGTTAGCAGGAACTGTAGCTCTGTGAGAAGAATAGGGGTCTTCTAACAACACTTAGCATCCTTAATGAAGGATAGTTCCCACAATTCTTTGGGGCAAGCCATTACTGTTCAAAGTGGTAGACTACTGTTTTAAATGTACAAGGCAGTTGTGTCTCATTCCACTCAAACATAATTTCTCTTTTCCAGGAAGGTTTGGTTTTGAGCATGAAGTCCGCTCTCCACCAGTATGTTTGAACCAAAAGCAGGAACCTGTCCAGGAAGGCCCAGTTTATGACACACCACTTGAAAGACCAGCCTGGGCAATATAACACACCTGGCGTTGGAAGCCGAAGAACGAGACTGCAATCTCATTATACTGGCAAAAGGAGGGGCAGGTTTTCGGATTCAGCTGCGGCTAAATTAGGTGTTATATATAGTGTATTTCAGGTGTTCAGAGCTCTTTGTTCCTGTTGGTAAAGTAATACCCTGCAAGCAACAGCCTTTGAAAGTAGGCCTATATTATCTCTATAGTTTTGCCTAATTACACCTAGTAGTGAGATGCTATCTGAGGCAAGATTTGAATGAGGGACTTTCCTGGTCACACTATTAACTACTCTGCTAAACTACGCAGAACATTATTGTTTCTAACCCAATTGGGTTGAGATTTTTTTTATAAAGCTTCCCACCATTGGGGGAACTTGTATGTTCCCTTGGTTGCAAAGGATTCTGGGATATGTTCTATGAGTCTGCTCATTTCACATGGGGCACTATCCTAGATATTTAGGCCTCATCACAACTGTTTCTTCTGAACTGATAATGCCTCTTGCTCACACCAAATACTCCTCTGTAGCTGCACATCTGATGGGTAGCAATGACAGATAAGCCAGGAAATATTGTGCACCGTTGACTAATCTTCTCAATGATAAGCTTCTGAGGAACCCCAGCGAAAAACTGCCGCTCGAAATTACAGTCACAAATGAATATCTCTTAATACATATTACCGTATTTTTTGTTTTATAAGACTCACCTTTTCCCTCCTAAAAAGTAAGGGGGAATGTGTGTGCGTCTTATGGAGCGAATGCAGGCTGTGCAGCTATCCCAGAAGCCAGAACAGCAAGAGGGATTGCTGCTTTCACTGCGCAGTGATCCCTCTTGCTGTTCTGGCTTCTGAGATTCAGAATATTTTTTTTCTTGTTTTCCTCCTCCAAAAACTAGGTGCGTCTTGTGGTCTGGTGCGTCTTATAGAGCGAAAAATACGGTAGTTAGCGCTTATCACCCCTCTAGTCTCCCTGTTTTGTTCTCAGCAAATGGTCTGGGTAGTCAAAGGGTGGCAATAAAAAAAAGCTTTGTGTCTTTGCTTAGCCATGAAGCAAACTGGGTGGTCTTGCTCAAGTCTTTTTCTCTAAGCCTAACCTACCTCTCAGGGTTGTTGTTGTGCAGGATAAGATGACAAGCAGCAGACCTGAGCTCTTCGTAGGACAGGGAGGGATATGAATATGATTAAACAAGTAATACTTGCTTTTGTAAAAAAGACAAGTGGCCTAGAAAATCAAAAGGGCTGCCCACTCCAGGCCCTAAATGCAGGGTGGGCTTTTATGTCTCACTCAACAAATAAAGATGAAACCGATAGGATTACACACTATAAACCCCTAAAAGAATCCTGGGAACTCACAGAGCTACAATTCCCAGCACACTTAACAAACTACAGTTCTCAATATTTCTTGAGGTGGGTTTTGCTTTAAATGCTTGGGGGGCAAGCGATGAACTCAATTGGTGGCTCCTGATTTTGTAAAATGTAGAAGCTCCGCCCCACATCCACACTGGTCATGTCCTGTTCTACTGACTCTGACTCCAGATGTTGCAATATGTGGCTTCCTCTAAGCCTCAGGACTAATGAGAAGTATGTCAGGGTGTGAGTGAATTTGTTTATATGCAAAAATGTATCCCAAGCAGGGAACGAATCCCTACAGGTTCTTTGCCTAGGAACAGAAGGAAGAAAAAACCACTGTAGATTTGCAGGGATAAAGATTCTATCATGCACAAACTTGGGGGGAAATTTTGGTGTTATTTAGAAGGCATTATAAATATTGACGCTATTTAGCTTTAGAAGGGAGGGGGCAGCCTGTCATTCTAGCAAAGGGGAGTGTGCACATGCACACATTGCTGCCTAATAAACAACAAAACACTGGGGGAGAAGTGGAAGAGGTAGTGTGTGTGTGTGTGTGTGTGTGTGTCGGAAAGCTTGGTGCCAACTCCAAATACTGCTAAACTCCAACTCCCATCAGTCCCCACTAGCATGGCCAATGATCATGGCCAAGGGTAGATGTTTAGCAACATCTGGAGGGTCACAGTTTCCCTGTACCCTGTTCTAGACCAATCTTGTCCCAACCCACCAGGGATCACATATTAAATGCACTGACAGAAGTGTATAGCAGAGATGGGGAGCCCATGGCCTTACAAACGCTGTTGGACTTCCGTTCCCATCAGCCCCAGCCAGCATGGCCAATGATCAGGGGTAGATGGGAGTTGTAGTCCAGCAACCACAGGTACCACAGAAGGCAGAGTCTTCCAAAACACTGACTGTAGACCTGTGGAAATCCACATCCACAAGACATTTGCACATGCTTCTCAGATTAAAGAAGGGGAAAAAACACATGGGCAAACCTCATATGCACAATGCTCTTGCACACAGGCTACATGTTATTTCCAGTGTGGAAACTCTGCTCACAGAATCTCACACACATATACATACACAACACTTTTCTCCTCCTATGTTGACGTAGTATATTTACACAGGGACACACACACAAACCTCCTGCTTCCCCCGGGGAGAGATTCACACAGTGCGTACTTCCCAAACCCTTCCCACCAAACCAACCCACATTTCCTCTGCAACCATACACTGCATGCACTAGGCACACAACTCTCTCTCACCCTATGCCTCCGAGCTCCTTAACAGCAACAAAATCTGCCCTTGCTCAACAGCACAATGCCCCCTGAACCTTTGCACATCTGCAAACCACAGTCTAGTGGTTTTAAGGTGCTTGGAAAGGAGTAAAAATTGCAAGTTGGGGGAGCTGGATTCTTTGCTTGTTTATTCCATAAAAGCAGCAGATATTATTATTATTATTATTATTATTATTATTATTATTATTATTATTATTATTATTATTATTATCAAACCCACTGTGTTCTATGGGGTCTACCACTCAGTAAGCGCGTTCAGCTTTAACTCCCAAAGTGAGCATGCCTAAGTTTATAAGCTGGACAACTCGATCCTTCGTTTGTTTACTCCGATGTAAGGCTTGCTGTGTCCCTTTTAAATTCCCCAGGACGTTGAACGCGGGTTGCAGCTTCACCCACGTGTTTGTTTGTTTTTACGCCACAAGTATCCGCGTTTGTGTTGTTGGGCGCGGGGCGGAGGCGATCTCCAGTCCTCTGCGCTCCCAACCCGACATCATCCGGGAGTGGGGGGAAGCAAGGATGTCGCGGGGAGAGATCGCGCTTGGCAACCTCGACCCGCTTGGCAACCTCGCCCCGCTTCTGTTGCCCCACCTCTCTCCAGCGCCCCCTTGCGTCAGGGCGCGAGGCAACTCTCCGCGCTCCTGTTCCCCAAGTTCCCCCTGACGGGGAGGAAATGGAGGGCGTCGGATCTTTGCACGGGGCAAAACAAAAATAAAATCAGAATAAATCACAAGCTCACCGTTGGGGCTGCGCTCCGGGTAGCCGTCCATGGTGGTGGCCGAGCAGCGCCGCGCCGCGCTTCCATGCGCTCTCCAGCCGGCGGTCGCGTGTTTTTCGGTCCCCCTCCTCGCCAGGCGAATGAGCCAGGGGATGAAGGAGCCAGAAAGGTCCCGGGGACTTGCGGGAAGCGGCGAGCGGAGGCGGCGGCGGCGGCAGCAGAAGCGCCCGCCCTGTCCCGATCGCGCTGCTGGGGCCGGGCTCCCCCCACCCCCAGGAAGCAAGAAGGGCGGTATGTCATTTCCCTTGCAGGGAGAGGAGAAAAAACACACAAGTCTTGCATCGCGCTGTCTTCGCTCGCGCCTAGCTGGGATTTTTTGTTTTTTTACTTTTTTTAAAAAAAAAGTTAGTTTCTCAAGCGCTCGGCTGGGCCCACAGGAAAGAACTGGCCAGCAGGGAGATGAAGGGGCGACGGGACCCCGGCGCTCTGCTGGACCAAATTGGAAAGAGGGGAGAGGGGGCAGCGGTGGGAGAGATTCGCTGGAGGTTGTCCAATTGATCGAAGAGAGTTGGAAAAGTCCTCCTAACGCGTGATTTCTCCATGGAGAGAGGAAGGGGCTGTGGAAGACAGGCAGACAGGCAGGCAAAATGGTCATAGAATCATAGGATTGTAGAGTTGGAAGGGACCACAAGGGACAAGGGTCAATCTAGTTCAACCCCCTGCAATGCAGGAATGTTTCACCCCAGGTGGGGCTCGAACCCACGACCCTGAGGCATAGCTGTCAACTTTCAGATTTGAAAATAAGGGATCAGCAGCCTCGAAAATAAGGGATCAGCAGCATAGCTGTCAACTTTCGGATTTGAAAATAAGAGAGCAGCAGCCTCACCTGTCCCGGAGACAGTCTACGGGATATCTAACAATCCGGGATAGCAGTGGAAAGCAGTGGGAAACGGCGCTGAAATAAGGGAATTTCCTGCAAAAAAAGGGGAAGGTTGACAGCTATGCCCTGAGGATCAAGAGCAGGGGTAGGCAACCTAAGGCCCGGCGGCCGGATGCGGTCCAATCACCTTCTCAATCTGGCCCGCGGACGATCTCAGAATCAGCATGTTTTTACATGAGTAGAATGTGTCCTTTTATTTAAAATGCATCTCTGGGTTATTTGTGGGGCATAGGAATTCATTCATCCCCCCCCCCCCCAATATAGTCCAGCCCACCACATGGTCTGAGGGACGGTGGACCAGCCCACGGCTGAAAAAGGTTGCTGACCCCTGATCAAGAGCCTTATGTTCAGATGATGACATTTATCATCTTTATTTAGTTAATAACGTTTGCATATATCTTGACTAATTAAAAACAACTGAAAGCAATTGGGTTTATATCACACCTCTCTGAGGAGCTTAAGCTGGCATATGAGCTTCTCTTTATCCCTGCAACAACCCTTTGAGGTAGGCTGAGAGGCTGTGACTGTCCCCCCTGCACAGGGTTGCACAGTGACATTCATGGCTGAGTGGGGATTTGAACCCTGGTCACCCAGATCCTAGTCCAGTGCTCTAACCACTACATCACACTGGCCCAGGGAGGGGGGAGCCTATGTCACCACCTCTTCAGTTTCTATCAGCCCTAACCATTGTCCATGCTGGCTGGGGCAGATAGGAGTTGGAGTCTGTGCTGGCTCTTCATACCTGAGCTATTAAGAGTCCTTGCTGCTGGTCAGAGCACAGGTTAGTGCGGACCAATGGGGTGGCAGGCAGGGAGCCCATCAGTAGGTGGCGCCAGAGCCAATGACAGGAAGAGCCAACTGAGTCTCTCTCTTTTTGTCCCCATCCTCCTCCTCTCTGCTGAATTTTACAAAAGCGAAACTGAGGAGGAAGCTGGCAAGCAGTGCCACCCCCTGGAATCTCTGTAAATAATAGGCCAGAGACGTCAGAACTGGCAGTATGCCTCTGAATAATAACAGTTTCTGGGAATGGAAGGTGGGCACTGTGGTTGGCTACTGTGAGAACAGGATGCTGACCTTGTTGGGCCATTGATCCAGCAGCCAGGCCCTTTGTATGTTCTTAAGCGGCATCCTGCCAAGCCCAACATGCCAGACTCCTTACGTACATCCATCCCAGGGGTTAGCACTGCTTATCAGCGCTCCTGATAAGCACGGATGTTCCTCCTCCTTAATCTCAGTGTTGTCCTTGTAGAGTTCAACAGGGAAGAGGATGGGGAAAAACCTTGAGTCAGTTTTCTCTGGTTATCATTAGCTCCACCTCCACCTAGAGTTTGGGGTCCTTTGCCATCTGTCCTACCAGTCGCATTGGGCACAAGCCACCACTGAAGGGGGTGCTGGGGGTGAGAGAGAGAGAGACGAAATAGATGGAAGAAGGGCAGGAGACTTGCATGGCTCCCAGTACATTTCCAAGCACAATTCAAAGTGTTGGTGTTGACCTAAACGGCCTCGGCCCAGTATACCTGAAGGAGCGTCTCCACCCCCATCATTCTGCCCAGACGCTGAGGTCCAGCGTCGAGGGCCTTCTGGTGGCTCCCTCATTGCGAGAAGCAAAGCTACAGGGAACCAGGCAGAGGGCCTTCTCGGTAGTGGCACCTGCCCTGTGGAACGCCCTCCCACCAGATGTCAAAGAGATAAACAACTACCTGACATTTAGAAGACATCTGAAGGCAGCCCTGTTCAGGGAAGTTTTAAATGTGCGACATTTTAATGTATTTTTAATCTTTGTTGGAAGCCGCCCAGAGTGGCAGGGGAAACCCAGGTGGATGGGCGGAGTACAAATAAATAATAATAATAATAATAATAATAATAATAATAATAATAATAATAGAATCAGTTCAGACCCTTGGTAAGAGTGATCTGGCCCTTTCACAGGCAAAAAAGAGAAGCAGGTGTCAGAAAGAAACATTCCTGGGCCGAGCATGTGCTCACAGGCACCCCGTTCTTTATTTCTGGGTTGCTGCCAGCACTGCCCCTCAACCATTACCTATTTTGCACCCAACTCTGATTGGCAGACCTTGGGTTCTGTTCAGTGGTGGCTGGTGCCCGTTGGGACTGGTTGGGCTGAAGGGAGGGAGCCCACCAGTAGGTGGCGCCAGATCCAACGGCAGGCAGAGCCAACCAGTTCTAGCTTTGTCCTCCACCTCCTCCCTGACAAGTTCTGTCAGGCAACAACTCTGATGGAGGGAGCTGTCAGTTGCTGCCATCCCCTAGGCAGCTGGTAAGTCAGATGGCAGGCAAGTGGAGGCAGTCTGTAGGAAGACTACAGATTGGTGGGGCAGCACTTCCTTAGCTTGACTGGAGCAGCTTTCACTGGCTCTGTTTTGTTGATCCTGCAAGCCTGAAGTCTGCCCATTCTCTGAATTTGTGGGCCTCAGCAAATCATAAACTGCCTACCCTCAGGAAGAAGGATTTGCCCGCCATCACCTCAAATTAAGCCCATGAAATAGATGACCAGGCATACCTATAGCTTGTCCTAGCTCCTTTGGCCAAGCAAAGGAGCTTTTGCTTTATTTTCTTCAGCCCATAAAGCTGGAAACTGATTCTGAGCTGGGGAATGTGAGGACTGGAGACTCTTGCATTCTCTCTCTCTCTCTCTCGATTTAGCCATATAGATACAGTGGTACCTCGGGTTACATATGCTTCAGGTTACAGACTCCGCTAACACAGAAATATTACCTCAGGTTAATAACTTTGCTTCAGGATGAGAACAGAAATTGCGCAGCGGCAGCAGGAGGCCCCATTAGCTAAAGTGGTGCTTCAGGTTAAGAACAGTTTCAGGTTAAGAACGGACCTCCAGAACGAATTAAGTACTTAACCCGAGGTACCACTGTACACATTACAAATACATGTACATATTGCATATACAAAAGGGAAAAAAGAAAACATACAAAAAATGAAAAAAGAAAGGAAAAATAAAATTTTTAAAAAGGAAAAAACCCCAAATGTTTTCAAATATACGTCTTTAAATGGAATACAAGACTCTTTGCATTCTCAAGCAAGTCCCAGAGGAGGAAGTGTCGGGTGAAAGCTTTATACAGATAAGCGACTTCTGTTGGCTCCTGGCCCTGGCTGGTGGTTTCGATTTTTTCAGCCTGGAAAATCAGAAGCTGTTGAAGGAACTTATTCTTCCAGCAGGACAGGATGTGCGGACGTCCAACTCCCAACACCACTTGCACTCCAGATCTGAGCGGCCAGTGAACAAGGTGGAGTCAGTGGGGGCCCCAATCCCTCCCCCAAAGGCATTTCTGACCTTTGGGCCGAATTGGATCAATTGCCCAGAGGGAATTGCTGCCTTGTCTCGTCCCTCTTGTGAGGTTCGACAAAAGAAGAGTCCTTCAGGATCAAGCCCAAGTCCAGCATCCTGTTCTCACAGTGGGCAACCAGATTCTGATGGGAAACCGGCAAACAGGACCTGAACGCAGCGGCAAAGGTCCCCACTTGTGTTTCTCAGTCACTGGTATTCAGAGGCAGTTTGCTTCCCGACACTAGAGGGAGAATGTGACCATATAGACTTGTAGCCATTGATATCCCTCTCCTCCATGAATTTCTCCTGTCCTCTTTTAAAGCCACCCTAGTTGGTGGCCATCACTGCCACCAGTGGGGAGTAAGCAAGTTCCACAGTTTAACTAAGTGCTGTGTAAAGAAGCCCTTCCTTCTGTCTGCCCTGAATCTTCCAATAGGTGGGTGACCGTGTGTTGAGATTCCTGCATTGCAGCGGGTTGGACTAGATGATCCTCGGGGTGCCTTCCAACTCTACAATTCCACAATTCTATGATTCAGCTTCATTGGATAGCCCCAGGTTCTAGAATGATGAGAAAGGGAGCAAAAACACCTTCCTATGCACTTTCCCTATGCACTATGCATAACCTTACACAGCTCTATCATATCTTCCCTTACCCGCCTCTCCTCCAAACTTTAAAACTCCCAAATGTCGTAACCTTTCTTCATAGAGGGATTTCGTGGTACAGTGGTACGTCGGGTTAAGTACTTAATTCATTCCGGAGGTCCGTACTTAACCTGAAACTGTTCTTAACCTGAAGCACCACTTTAGCTAATGGGGCCTCCTGCTGCCGCCGTGCCGCCAGAGCACGATTTCTGTTCTCATCCTGAAGCAAAGTTCTTAACCTGAAGCACTATTTCTGGGTTAGCGGAGTCTGTAACCTGAAGTGTATGTAACCTGAAGCGTATGTAATCCGAGGTACCACTGTAGATGGAGCCCTTTGGGACTGATGGGGCAGAATGCTGGGAGACCAACAGTGGGCCGGGCAAAAGGCAATAATAGGTGGCAGGGCTGGAATAACTAAAATAGGCATGTGCTTAAGGCATCTAGGGAAGGGGAGCAGCACAGACATTTTCCATTGCTGGTAATGGTCACAAATCGATCAGCTGAGTGTTCATTTTCTCAGCTGAAGTATATTAAAAATCCCAACAGAACAACTATGCAGGAAGGCAGGCTGGACGCCTCATCTCTACTAAGTACAGAAGCAGATGTGTTACGTAAGATTAGTTTGGAGGATCTGATCAAGGACTTTGCAATTAGAAAAAGTAGGAGAGATTCCTCCCCCCCAAAAAATATAAAGTGGAAGAATACAAAAATAAACACTATTTTCCATTTTACTGTAGGTTCTGTTTCATTTCGAAGAATACAATTTTATTTTACAGTTTATTATTGTTTATACAGTGGTACCTCGGGTTACAGACGCTTCAGGTTACAGACAGAAATAGTACCTCGGGTTAAGAACTTTGCTTCAGGATGAGAACAGAAATCGCGCAGCAGCGGCATGGCGGCAGCGGAAGGCCCCATTAGCTAAAGTGGTACCTCAGGTTAAGAACAGTTTCAGGTTAAGAACGGACCTCCAGAACGAATTAAGTTATTAACCCGAGGTACCACTGTATTTTGAATTAGAAATACATGGGGGAACCAAAATCTTTTAAGTGCTTAGGGTCTCTAAAGGTATTGATCCGGCCCTGATAGGTGGAGCCTCCTTGCTGAGTTCTGCAAGGGTCAATACGGAGACTAAGGAGGAGGAAGCTGATGGACCAGGCCACCCCCTGGACTGTTTGCACAGGAGAAGGCAATCAGGTGGGGTCTGGCTGAGGTTGGTGGCAGCACAACATTGGCCCTAATGCACCTGCCTTCACTGGGGGAATTGCTAACAGCTCCTTGATCATTTTTCTCAATGTTTCCCAGAACATACAGCTTGGCAAGAGGCACATGTTGAACCCAGTGAACGCTGACCACAGCTATTGAATCAGCTTCTTGGGCAATACTTTAAGCTACTGGAAACGAGTTCCTGAGACGTTGGCTGCAATTTTTTAAAAAGCTGAAATGGATTTGTCTTGAGGCTCACGTCTGCCCGGAAGACACGCCCTCTTCCCTGGAAGCCCTGATCGCCACTCCTAGAAGCTGGGAGGGAAGGTGTAGTTCTGCAGCGATGAAGGGAATGCCGCCTGCATAGCTGTCAACTTACAGATTTGAAAATAAGGGACCAGCAGCCTCGAAAATAAGGGATCAGCAGCCAAAATAAGGGATTTTGCTGTTGTGAAGAGTTACATACATTGGTAGGATTGACAGATGCTGTCAATCTGGCATGAGGTGGTTGTGGCGCACGGCGGCTGCTGAAGTGGTGCATGCCCTTCTGCGTCCCTTCCCATCCCCTCCTCTTCCTCCTCCCTCAGGACGCCTCCTCAGCTGCCACCACCGCTGCCGCCTCCAGGCTCGCAGGTGGCGTGGGCAAGTCTTTCTCCCTCCCCCCCCCCCCCGGGCGGGGAAGGGCCAATGGAACTCCTTGCGCCAGGACAGTGCCAGCGCGCTCTCTCTCTCGTGGTGGAGGACCCTGAGCCGCTGCTTCCCTCCCGAGCCAGGCGAGCATGAAACCCGGGAAATTGAAGGGACATCTTCAATAAGGGACAGCAGTGGGACACGGCGCTGGGATAAGGGAGTTTCCTGCCAAGTAAGGGACGGTTGACAGCTATGGCCGTCTGGTGTGGAAAACAGGGCGTCAGTGACACCAGGCTTGTCCCTTGTCCCCAAGGTGTTCAATATGATCAAGCCACAGAGTTTCATACTTCCACCAAGTATAGCCAGCTAGAGCAGATTTGAGTATGAATTGTTGCCTCGTTACTGGGAGGCAGGTTTGTAAATGCATGGGATTTTATAGATCAAGAATTGGAAGTCTTTTTTAGCTCAGGGGCCACATTTCCTTCCAAGGGCCGTGTGTTGATGGTGGGTGGGGCAAGAGGTTAAAGCGGACAGAGCAATGAATGTTAATTTTTGTACTCTTGTAAAAAAAAAAGTGGTTTCTATGCGCTCTCCTCTCTGTCCTGGGAAACAAGAAAACTCATCATTCAAGGGCATATTCCAGTTAGGAGAAAACACACAGGCAGGGAGTGAAGCAGGGTCAGTAGGCTGTGTGGCCCAGAGAGTCTCCCGAGGGCCAGGCAGAGGGGCTTGGGGGGGTGACATTTGGCCACCAGGCTTGAGATTCCCACCCGTTAGAGATGCTTAGGTATGAACGGGGTATGGGAGAGTCATTTCAGAAACTAATCTGGCTTGGATGTGAAGCACTGTACAAGCGTTGCCAAAGTCTGCGGGGGAAGAAAGATCCCCTGGTGTCTGCTGCAATCAGTTCGCAAACAACAACAAAAAGCAGATTTAACTGTGAAGTTTGACTAAGATGCTAGAAAGGTGACAGAAGGGACAAGAGGAAACACAGGGTTGCATGTCTGCAGTGGTTTCTTAATTCTTCGGAGACTCTCAGCTTTCATTTTTTTTAAATCACCTTATGTGGGTGATGCTCTCCCCAAAACAGGAAGTTCCCATGCAGCTCAATGTGACTTACTTCGGAATAGACACACCCATAGGCTTGCACTGTGAATAATATTCCCAGTAGCCTGTAGCGAGTCACCAGCGCCTGCCTAAGCTTTGTCCTCCTCTCCGTGAGCGGAAAACAAAAAACACCCAAGACATTACGCAAAAAAGAAGCAAGTATGCACATTTGACGTATTTGCATGATTTGGGCAAGTTGCAGAATTCACTTTGTACTGGTGCAGGATTTGGCATGCCTGGGCACAGAATTTAAGGTTTGTGTGTGTAGAACACACCACCTTAGGAGAGGCAAGAGAGACCAAAGGGGTAGGGGTAGCAGGAGATATTGTCCACAGTGGAGATGGAAGCTATGGAGACCCCATAAAGCAGCCTTCAGCAACTGGGACACCTTTCAGATATTTTGGACACTAACTCCCATCTCAGCCCTGATGGGCATTGTAGTCCAAAACATCCAGACGGCACCCAACTGCTGAAGACCGCAATAACAGGAGGTCAGTCAACAGAGCAGGGATGGGGAACTTGTCAGGCCCTCCTGATGTGGCTAGACTACATATCCCATCAGCCCTGCCCCTGACCAATAGTCATACTGGCTGATGGGAGCTGGAGTCCAAGAATCCCTGGAGGACCACCCTGCATTACACAGGGGTCAATCAAGGCATCTTAAGGCAGGCCGAGGTACAAATGAGAGGAAGCAGCGGAAGTCAACATGTTTATTGAGCGGTCAGCATGCAAGTTGCTGGAACAGCCACCAACACATGCAAACTGGGGTGGACACAGCGCAGAAACACTCAAGAGCTCATGGGGAACAGGAACCAGCCCCTCCCCAGGATCAGGCCCCTGGCTTGGCACGGGCTGCTGTCCTTCCTAGAAAGAAGGGGTGGTGGTAGGGGGACCTGTGGGGCCTCCTGATGTCGTTGCACTCCGGCCCCCATCAGTCCTAGAGGGCCACTGCATCAGAGTTGAAGGGAGCTGGAGACCAGCAATGTCCAAAAGGCCATAGTTTCCCCCATCCCTGATTCAAAGAAAAATGCTATGATTGGGGGAAGAACACATCAGCAGGAGGAGAGACGCAGGAATATTTATCCTTGCTTCCAGCTTTTCCCAACCTTTCTTCTGAAGAATTGCAGTAAGGGCTACTAGAGGCTTAACCTCCTTGCACCCTTTTCCTTCCCATAGACAGGCCGATATATGTGCATAAAATACAAATTCACAGTACAAATGTGAATCTTGTAATTTCCATACACGTAATCTGTAAATGCTTCCATATTCACGTTTAAAGAGCCATTACTTCTGACATGATTTCATTGTCACTTGCATTCTTGAGACTTTATATTTGGGGATCCTCTTTCCTCTGTTTTTTTGTTTTGCTTTTGCTCCTGTGGGTGGGGATGCGGTTCAGGAACTGTTACAGTGGTGTTGTGATTGCTCCCTTATGCAACTGGTTTTACTAAGTAGAAGATTAAAGGTGGCTAAAATGGGGGGTTTCCCCCCCAAAGGAATGAACTTTTGGATTTCACTTAGGTCCCCTTCCCAACACCAATCAACGCCATTCAAGCACTCTTGTTACAGGAGAGAGCAGTCAGACTATAGTCAGACTATAAGACAAATGTTGCCAGAGAGGAGGGAACAAAGCAATTTTTTTTTTGGGGGGGGGGGTGTCAGAGCAGCCAGCAGGGGAAAGCAAAGGGAGCTTTTTCACCAGTAGGAAGCTGCAGCATTCAATGAAGAAATGTTTTTAAAGAGGGAGGGCACCGAAATAGAAGACATTTCCCCAGCAGTAGGAAGGCGAGGGGGCGGGGGATAGCAGCAGTTGTGAATCAAGTCTCTTCTCACTGGAGACAGAGTGTTCCTTCCATGCTGGGGGTCAAGAACAGGGAGCAAATCCTTAATAAATAAAAAGAGTTCCGGGGCAGCACATGTCCATGGATGGGCAGGGGAGTGGCAGTCAAAGACTTCAGCATCTGCGACCAATCGAGTTTGGCCGAGTCCTTCTAGCTCCTCCCACGCCCCACGGAGGCACTGCCACGGTCTCAGTGGCCAAACGGGGCCCAGTCACACCTCGATGCTGGGGTCGGAGCCCAGGCCCTGCTTTTGCAACAACTCCTCTTGTTTCATCTTGGGCTTCTCGGTCCGGGTGTGCCAGACGAGCACCTGCAAGATCAAAAGAGGTGTTTCTGTTTCAATTTCTCTGCTACTGGTGCCCGAGTTTGCTTGTGTTTTCCTCTTCCCAGCCTACCCCTTTTCCTTTTCAAACATGTACTGTTTCGGGGGCAAACATACAAAGGTTTTCCACTCACAGCGGCTACCACCGTCCACCATTATGTGAGGAAGAGCAGTAAGACCATCTGCCCTTGGGGGCGACTGTACCAACTGCACTAAATTGCTTCTCGATATCTCAAAAAGGAACTTCTCAATGGGAATCTGACTGTCATCAGGCCTGCCTCGTCTGAGACAAACCGCCTTAAAATAAACCGCCTTAAAATAGCTGCTGCAAACCTCCTGCTGCTTGAGGAAGTGAAACCATGTATTAAAGAATGTCATGCACACACACTCTCCCCTTGCCCTGGTCATCTGCTAAAACACCAGTCAGAATTCAAGGCAGCCTTCCCTGACCAGGTGTCCTCCAGATATTTTGGACACCAACTCCCATCAGTCGAAGACAGCACAGTTTTGTGTTGGTGGGAGCTGATGGAAGTTGCAGTCCAGGAGTGGGGAGCCTGTGGTCTTCTGTACGTTGATGGACTCCAACTTCCATCAATCCCAGCCAGCATGGCTAATGATAAATAGCTCGTGGGACCTGTAGTCTCCATGTCCCAAGCAATCAGGGATCACATTATTAAATGCACTTAAAGGTAAAGGTAAAGGTACCCCTGCCCGTACGGGCCAGTCTTGACAGACTCTAGGGTTGTGCGCCCATCTCACTTAAGAGGCCGGGGGCCAGCGCTGTCCAGAGACAGTTCCGGGTCACGTGGCCAGCGTGACATCGCTGCTCTGGCAAGCCAGAGCCGCACACGGAAACGCCGTTTACCTTCCCGCTAGTAAGCGGTCCCTATTTATCTACTTGCACCCAGGGGTGCTTTCAAACTGCTAGGTTGGCAGGCGCTGGGACCGAGCGACAGGAGCGCACCCCGCCGCGGGGATTCAAACCGCCAACCTTTCGATCGGCAAGCCCTAGGCGCTGAGGCTTTTACCCACAGCGCCACCCGCGTCCCATTAAATGCACTTACAGAGGTGTAAAGCAGAGATGGGGAACTCCTGGCCCTCCAGCTGTTGTTTTACTCCAATTCCCATCAGCCCCAGCCAGTGTAGCCAGTTATTAGGGCTGGTGGGGTTGTAGTCCAGCAACATCTAGAGGGTCACAGGTTCCCCACCCCTGTGGCGGTCAGAAATATTGTCAGGTCCGAAAAAGTTGCTGTGTGTAGGGGAATCTGTAGGGGACTCAATAGAGGGTCATCTAATCCAACCCGCTACAATGCAGAAATCTCAACACATGGTCCCCCATCCAATTTGAAACCATACCAGACCCTGCTTAGCTTTACAAATGTGCCAGCAGTTTTACTGATATCTGCCAACCTGCTCACCTTGGTGCAGTTGTCAGCCTTGGGCTCCAGCTCCTCAATCGACACCAGTGACTGCAGCAGGCTGCTCTCCAGGTAGCCGCGCTCGGCCAGCAAGTCAAAGTGAGCTTCCCGATTGGCCAGGAGCAGATCGAGGGCCACGGCAAAGCCGGCCATGTCCATGGGGAAGGGCCGGTTGGGCTTCCAGGCCGTGTAGAAACCCACCACTTTGCCGTTCTCCACCAGGGGGCGCTCAAAGCGGAGGCCTCCCACCAGGCCGACGGGCCACACCGAGACACGCTTGGTCGAGCGGATCTGGTTGGGGACAGGGTGGAGCAGAGAAAGAAAAAGAGGGGGAGAGTTTGATAAAACTGCTTTTAGAATGCTTCCATTTTCTGGAACACTTTCTTTAAAAACTGTGGATGTGGGATATAAACTGAACGTCAACACCACCACCTTCTGGAGACCAACGCTGCCTGGTTGCAGCTCTTTGTTTAACAACCTGTTTATTCCCATCTCTTGTGGTAAACTGGAACCTCTCCCCAATAAAGCACCCCAACAGTCCTGCACATGCTAGTTTGCCACGCTATCTTAGCCATGTCTACTTAGACGGAAGTCTGACAGAATTCAGTGTGGGCTTCTCCCATGTAAGTCACATAAGTTAGGACTGTAGCCTTAGTATGTAAGGAGTAATTCTTCTGTTCACACCCCCCCCCGCCGCCCCCGCTATCAGCTATGAGGCTTGCTACATAGGCACCTATGTCTGAAGAAACTGACACAACTGCAGAATAGATAGATAGCGGAGTATCCATTTACTCCCATGGAATCCCACTCAAACCCCAAGCTTTGTTAAAGCCCTGGGAACACGGGAGCCAACCCTTAGGGGCCAAGGTCCCTATTCAAGTTGGCACCCCTGCCTGGGAAGAGGGGTTGATTGTAAAATCACTCTGAAAATTACAGTGGTACCTCAGGTTAAGTACTTAATTTGTTCTGGAGGTCCGTACTTAACATGAAACTGTTCTTAACCTGAAGCACCACTTTAGCTAATGGGGCCTCCTGCTGCTGCTGCGCCGCAGGAGCACGATTTCTGTTCTCATCCTGAAGCAAAATTCTTAACCTGAAGTACTATTTCTGGGTTAGTGGAGTCTGTAACCTGAAGCGTATGTAACCCGAGGTACCACTGTATAGCTCTGTAAAGGGGAATAGGGACCTCCTAGCAATTCCAACCCCCCCCCCCCCCAATGAACAACACCTCCCAGGATTCTTCAGGGGAAACCATGACTATTTAAAGTGGCGCGATACTGCTTTAAATGTACAGTACAGATGGGGGCTAAGTCAGAACCGATGGAAGATTTGTATTGTTAGTATCATCTGACAATGCTTCTTTCGCCTCCTCCCCATTATATTTGTTAAAATAAAAGGTTTTGTTTTTCAGAAGAAGAAGAAGAAGAAGAACATGGAACATTCTGGCATCTAGGAGAATTACAATCCCGCCCCCCCCCCCAATCTGTTGCACTCCTTCCTCCCGGCACTGACTTCGTCAAAGAGGCGCAAGCTGTAGGTGTTGTCGTCGTCCGCAAAGTACACCACCGCCTTCTTGCCCAGCTCGTGGTTCTCCCGCAGCCACTGCAGCGCCAGGTTCCGCTGCTCCACCCCCCGGGGCTTCAGCCAGTTGGGGTCGCTCTCCTTGCGCTTGTGCTCCTTGGGCGTTTCGGTGTGCAGGTGCGTGAAGCGCAGGTGGCTCTGAGCCAGCAGCTCCGAGACCAGCTGCGTCTTGGCCGGCGCGTCTTCCACCACGATCCAGTGCAGGTTCTTCACGTGCAGGAGGGTCTGCGACAGGCGCACCAGCTCCGCCTTCTGGACCAGCCTGGGGAAGAGGAGGCCGGAGAGAAGGAAGCAAGCGAGAAATCGGGGGACAGATTTAGAGGGGCTCCAGCCACAGCTTTGGTAGCAGATGTGCAGGAGGTCTCAGGTTCAAGCCCCAGCGTCGCCAAGCAGGCCAAGGAATGTCCCTTGTCAGAAACCCCTGCAGAGTCAATGCTAATGGTCCGACTTTGTATAAGGCAGCCTCTTAGGTTTCTATTTCACAGATTCTGTGTTTGTGGCCAAGATCTGGTGGAAGACGTTATTCACTATCTATTCATTTGTCTTTTATACAGTGGTACCTCGGGTAAAGTACTTAATTCGTTCCGGAGGTCCGTTCTTAACCTGAAACTGTTCTTAACCTGAAGCACCACTTTAGCTAATGAGGCCTCCTGCTGCCGCCGCGCCGCCAGAGCATGATTTCTGTTCTTATCCTGAAGCAAAGTTCTTAACCTGAAGCACTATTTCTGGGTTAGCGGAGTGTGTAACCTGAAGCGTATGTAACCTGAAGCGTATGTAACTCAAGGTACCACTGTACAGTGATAGAAGAAAGATTTCTGGAAGAAACGGCTCAATTTATTTGGAGCGACACTAACTGCTTTGGGACACATAAAGTGGCTCTTGGATTAGAAAGGGAGAATTAGATAATGTTGCTATAAATTGTTTTGGAGACTGGGAGGTTTAATCTGAAGCTGGGTGAGCTGGTGGTACTTCTGATTCTTCTTTCCTTTAGACTATCAATGTTTGTTATTTATTTGTTTCATAGAGCCATAGACTTGGAGGGGGGCACAAGGACTATTTGGTCCAACCCCCTGCAACACAGAAATCTTCTATTATCACTACATATGTATTTTGGTACATTATAATGTAATTGCCATGGGCTTTGGACAGCACAATAAGCTTATTGGATATAGTCCTGTTTAAATCAGACTGCTATTGAGAACCACTAAGATGGGAACCTCTGTTTATTTTTAGGGGAAAGGTCCTAACTCAGTTGTAGAGCCCCTGCCCTGCCTGCTAAAGGTTGCTGGTTTGATCTCCAGCATCTCCAGGCAAGGCCGGGAGAGACCCCTGCCTGAAAGCCAGGAGATCATCTGCCACATAGAGATGGATGAACCAGTGGTCTGACTTGGTATACGGCAGCTGTCAGGAGCTCGTCCTACACACGAGTAGGACCCTGTCAGAGACATATGTTCTCTCCCTCCTGGTCGTTCGTTCAGGAGTTTCAAAAGCTTTCTTCTGCCCAAACATCACAGCGACCGATGCCAACAGACATCGGCACACTTAGGGATTCGCAGAGTTTGCACAGTTCGCGTGACAAACCTCAGCAACTCAGCATTTTGGCTAATCTACTGTATTTACATATAAACACACACGGATCACTGCAACATGGCTCCCTCTCTCTCTAGCATCAGACAGCAAAGAGAAAGAACAAAGGACAATAGTCCCACCTCATGGAACACAGTAACACAAATATCCTGTCTCCGTCACTTCCCACTCTGTGGAGTCAAAACATATACCGTCATGTGATAGACAACAATCCCATGACTGCAATCATGAAGCAGGAATTCTAACAGTAGCTTCCCGTGTCTTAAGGGAAGACCTCTACCTCAGTGTCAGAGCATCTGTTTTACATACAGATGGTCCCAAGTTCAACCTCAGCTTCTACAGGTAGGGCTAGACATAGACTCCTGTATGAAAGCCTGCAGTCGCTGTCAGTCAAAGTGTAGACAATGCTGAGCTAGATGGGACCAGAGGGTCTGGCTCACTCTAAGGCAGTTTCCTATGCCCCTGCGTCTCCTCTGATCAGCAGCACCTCTCTCACAGTCCTTCCTTCCCAGGATCCTTCTTCATGCAAGTCATGCCCTCAGCTGCTGAACTATGACCCAGAACCGACACTGCCCCCTACCCCCAAGGATCTGGCACCTTACCTAGCGTAGGTGGGCGTGACGGCATAAATGACCGGCAAGGCTTGTTCTGCTGGCTCTGGGACTTTTTCCCGCCCCTGGAGCCTCTTCAGCTCATTCTGCAGCTGAGACAGCTTTTTCTCCTTGGCGTGGATGAGGTCGCTGGCTGACTTCAGGTGCTGGGTGCAGTCGCAGGGCTGTCCTGAGGCCAGAGGGAGGAACATCAGCACACAACTGCTGCAATAATATCCATATATATACACACTGTATTGGCCTGAATATAAGCCTCACTTTACCCCCCAAATTCCAACCGTCAAAAGTTAAAGTGCGGCTTAAATTCGCGACCTTACAAAAATGGGCTTTTACGATATCGCTGCTGAAACAGAAATATAGTAAAACGGAACAATAAAATGAACAGTCTGAAGCTTGCAAATCGGCAATAAAACATTTTATTTATGGGTGTGAGTGCCTGCTGAATTGTAGCAATTGAATAGCGATTTGCAATTGTACGGTGACTTTTGCGGGCTTGCAAGATCAAAGGCTTAAATTGGCTCAGAGTTACAATTCTACCAACCACAGCGATTTTCGGCCTGTAACCCAATTTTAAGGGAGCGGCTTATATTTGGGTATTGTCTTTTTTTCTCCCCACCCTTGAATTTTAAAGGTGCGGCTTATTTGCGGGTGCGGCTTATATTCGGGCCAATACAGCATATATAAGAATTCTGGGAACTGTAAATAGCCCCCCACAGAGCTACAATTCCCAGAACCCTTAACAAGTTCCCAGGAGAAGAAGGGGAAGGAAGCCGTATGGTGTGGATATAGCCCTGAACAATGTAAGGTAGGGTGGAGGCAAAGGGTTCCATTCTAAATCAGAAGTGGGGGACCTGTGGCTCTCCAGATGATAATATTGGACTTTAACTCCCATGAGCTCGACAGCATGGCCAATGGTCAGGGATGATGGGAGTTGTAGTTCAGCAGCACCTGGAGATTACCTACCCTATCCTAGACACATGTCCCAACCAATCAGGGATCACATATCAAATGCACTTCCAGATGTGTAAAGTTGGGAGTCCAGCAGTATCTGGAGGGCCCAGAAGGGTATACCTCTCTGCAGTAGAGCATTGTCAAATTTTCTATATCCTCCTGCAGGCCATCATAAGACTATGATTGAATACAGACTTTGCTGTTTTAACATCGAGTCAGGTATTGTTTACCCAGCATTGCTAAATATCTAGCCTAATAGAAGAGTTCTGAGAATTCAAAAGTTTGCTCATAATTTGATTGGTCCTAAATAAAGGTATTGCCTGCTAATAGATATTGGAAAGTCCATTAAATAATAACAGCAGGATACCTCCATCCCTCCTTTGTCACTCACCCAGTTGCAGAAGTGCATACATCAGGCCGATCACCGACACCAGGAAATAGATGACAAACACATTTTTTAATTTCACCTTCATGGCAGGGCCTGCAGAGATGAGCACCAAACAAAGGTCAACACACGGCTCTGTGAGTAAAAATTAAGATACCACCCACACCATACATTTAAAGCACTCTTACACCACTTTAATAGTTAGGGCTTCCTTCAAAGAATCCTCAGTACTGTAATTTGCTAACGGTGCTGACATCACAGAGTTACAGTTTCCAGCACCCTTAACACACTGCAGGATTCTTCATGACAGTTAAATTGGTGGTGTAAACATGTACACAGAAGGACACCACGCTTTCCACCCTAGCTGCTGCATTCTACACTAGTTGCAGCTTCCAGGGCAGCCCCACGTTGAGCGCATTACAACAATCAAGACTTGAGGCTACCGATGTGTACAACATGGTAGTAAGGCTATACCAGACCAGGAATGGTTATTACTGGCAGTCCAGCCAAAGCAGACACAAAAAGACACTCACAGGTACTGAAGCCACATGCGCTCCAGTGACAAAGACAACTCCAGGGAATACACACAGATGATGAACATGTTTCTTTTGGGAGAGTGCTACCCTGTCCAGAGTAGGCAGACATTCCAATTCCTAGAGCTGTAAACCGCTGACACACAAGATCTCTGTCTTGTTAGGATTCAGTTTCAGCTTACTGGCCAATCACCGCTTCCAGGCACTGGTTCTGGACTTGTACAGCCTCACCTGACTCCAATGTAGCAGAAAAATATAGCTGGGCGTCACTAGCGTGTTGATGGCACTGTGTTCCAAATCCCCAAACGGCTGCTCCCAATGGCTTCATATAGATAGCAACCAGAACTGGGAACCAGATGCTAACATGTAGCACTCTGCGGCATAATTGCCAGGGGGCCGAGATGTAGGGTTAGAGGTAGTGTTCCTACTCAGAGTGAACCTACTGAAATGAATGGGCATGGTGGGTTCATTAATTTCAGTGCGTCTACTCTGAGCACAGCTGAGTTGGAGGCAACTCATAGTCACCCAATGCCACTCTCTGAAACTGGTCCTGTAAGTAGGATTGGAACCACTATAAAATGGCACTGCCAACTCACAGGACAAAGAGATTAAGCAAGAGTAACGTGGTCACACTCCCCTTGCCCCTCAACCAAGGTTTATTCAGTGCTAAAACCCGGTCTAAACCTAGATAGAAATACAGTGGTACCTCGGGTTAAGTACTTAATTTGTTCCGCAGGTCCGTTCTTAACATGAAACTGTTCTTAACCTGAAGCACTACTTTAGCTAATGGGGCCTCCCACTGCCGCCGCACCGCCGGAGCACGATTTCTGTTCTCATCCTGAAGCAAAGTTCTTAACCCGAGGTAATATTTCTGGGTTAGCAGAGTCTGTAACCTGAAGCGTATGTAACCTGAAGCGTATGTAACCTGAGGTACCACTGTTTTCTCAAAGGTGGGCCACCACTACCCTCTTGAGCCCCTTGCCGAGGAGGGGTGTATTTGCAACCAGGAGGTAATTGTCAGAAAGCAGCAGAAAAACAACCACCTTTTTAAAACAGTAGGCACTGTCACACAATAATGCACTTACCACACTCTGGACTCACCTGGTCAGCCCTCTCTGGCCAGCTCAAGGAAACCACAACAAACAAGGATCGAAAGGGCATGTGTTTAGCCAAATGATTCAATGTACTTTGTCCACATCCTCAGGCCTCAAAAGCTGAACCTGATCCCATAAAGCCAGACTAGACAGTGCACTGGGCACCTCAACTGGACTTGTCATAACCATGCCATCTAAGTAATGCAAAAACGAGAGATTTTTTTAAAAAAAGTTAACAAGATTTTAAAAAAATATCACTTAACCATAAAAACCTCTAAGCAGTTTACATAAAATATAAAGGGTTGCATACAGTGTTAGTCCTGCTCAGAGTAGGCCCACTGAAATTAATGAAACTAAAAACTATTGTTTTTAGTAGGTCTACTATGATAAAACATTGTTGGATGCAACTCAAAATACACATTAAATTATCTATAGCATCTGATGATAAAAACAAGTTAGCCTAATTTATTTTCAAAAGGAAAGTAGCAGTTAAAAAATACATACTTTATAAAATAAAATTATGTCTTGATATGCATCCCAGATTAACATGTCTGCATAGGCTTGCTTAAACAAAAAGATTTTAGCAGGTGCCAAAAGCAGTACAGTGAAGGTGCCTGCTTAATATCACGGGGCAGGGAGTTCCAAAGTGTAGTTCTTATCCTCAAAGTGCCTAGCAAACCTATCTCAGCAGCCTGTTTCACTGCCTACAGCTCCTGGGAATGCCAAGGAGCAGTGTGGGCTCTACAGCATCAGGAGCGATCATGTTTGGGCCCTCACATCTCATCATTCTTCAGAGACCAGGGTTGCCAGCTCTGTCTAACTGTCCAAATATCCCTAAGAGCATTCAAGAATCCATCAAATCCCATGACAGCCTCTAGGGATAGAGCATCTTAATGGGTTTCCCATCTCTATAGGGAGGAAATGTTGCCCAAACCTTTACCAGGAAACCATCTGGCCAACGACAAGCCTGCAAGCTACGTAAATGCCTCTGGAGTTGCGGAGATGGCATCTGAGCACATACAGAGTGCCTTTACGTCTCTATCAGGCGCACTCCTAGGACGAGAGAGCAAGGGCTTGCTGGCTTGTGGGACGCAAGCACTCCTAAGCCCCTGCAACCTCTTATTTTAGGAACTCCGAAGCCCTGGTGAGATCTCTCTCCCTCTTTCCATGCTAAAGCCCCTCCCCTTCCCCTTGCAGTTACTGGGCAACCTTCAGCACTGCAGCATCATGGAGGCTCCGGGCACCCCTTGAAGCAGAGCCTCTCCATCTTCTCCTAGGAGCGCAGCAGCAACCCCACGCCGACGCCCCCCACCCCCCCGTTCAATACCCCACCCCCCGTCTCCCCTCTCCCGGCATGGGAAGGGAGACGGTGTGACACCGTTGCTATGGCGACGGAGCAAAGGCCGGGGCTCACCACGCTTCTGTTACTGCCCCCCGAGGCGAAGGAGGGAGAAGGGTCAGGGGGACTAGGATCCTCAGCTGCTCAAAGCCCCCTTCATCGTATCCGGGGTCCCCACGGAGTCCCCCGCGCCGGCCAACACAGCACTTCCGGTCCAGCCGCTTTTACCGTCCTTCAGAGGTCCCTTCTCGTATAGGGTCCCCCGGCGCAGCTATTCCCCGCCTGGCCCGTTCCCCCCGCCTCCTGATTGCTTCATGCCTTTTCTTCTGAAATGTTGAAATCCGTTGAAATGTTTTCCCTTGGTTCGACTGTACTCCGTTTTGTTCTCTTCTGCTGCGCTTTTAGCTGTTTCGTTTCCAGAGAGGGTGACCGCGTGTCTGACTTTGCAGAGGACAGTCCTCTGTTTGAAGGGCTGTCAAGAGGCAACGGACCCCTCACAGAGCTTCAACTCCCAGCACCTTTAAATATATAGTGTGGATGTGATCCAAATCCAGATTAAAGAGAATGCACCCTATGAAGGGCTTGAAGCAGTGCATCCAGTTAGCACCGCTACTTGGGACAGTGGGTGGAACAGGCACAGAAGTCATCTGGTCACCGTGGAATAAAAAATGTAAGGTCTTTTATATATATATATAATGTTCATAAATGTACCAACCAAGCATGTACATAGATATGTGGACCACATGTCTGGAGCAGCACAGGAAGACTGTCCTGAAACCATTTTGACCACAGCTGTCAACATTTCCCTTTTTTAAAGGGAAATTCCCTTATTCCGAATAGGATTCCTCACAAGAAAAGGGAAAAGTTGACAGCCATGATTTTGACTCCCAAACTGACCAAATGTTTTCTCTGCAAGGAGGGAGTGGGTGAGGGAACCTTCCCGTTGTCTCAGGAATTGGGTAATCACCATCTCAAAGCAAAGGCCAAACTACCAGGAAAGGCAATCAGATAAGGCATTATCAGATAACCTGGCAGACAGAAAAAACAACATTCAAACTTCTGTTGTAGACCGCCTTTGCTGTGATGTAGGTACAATGTTTGTGGGGGGTGGTCTTGAGCTCCAGGGCAGGGAATTTAAAATGTCTGTATAACAGCAGGCACACCTTGTGTACCATGCTTAAATCTGTTGCAGTAAAAACAGCACAAAAGGTCTTGCACCTTAAAGATTTAGCAAAAGTATTATTGTGTCACATTTGTGGACCAGGTAACACTTCCTCAGATCAAACACTAATTTTCTTATTCCTTTTTTCTTTCTCATTCATACATTTATACCCCACCATTTTCTCCAAGGAGCTCAAAGTAGCATACAGGATTCTCCCCATATTTATTTAATCCCCACAACTGCCCTATGAAGTAAGTTATGGTTGAGAGGCTGTGACTGGCCCAAGGCCACCAAGCGAGAGCTCCCTGACCAAGTGGTGATTTGAACCCTGGTCTCTCCAGTCATAGTCTGACATAAGCTTTTGGCATAAGGTGTTTTATTGTCACACAGTTATGGGGAGACCCAATACGGATGATGTAAAGGTGGATGACCACTGGGTGCAGACTTTGCCCATGCAAATTCAACAGAGAAAACAAGGTTCTATGGAAGAGGAATTTTGTAGCCAGTTGTTTAGTCGTGTCTGACTCTTCGTGACCCCATGGACCAGAGCATGCCAGGCACTCCTGTCTTCCACTGCCTCCCGCAGTTTGGTCAAACTCATGTTGGTAGCTTCAAGAACACTGTCCAACCATCTCGTCCTCTGTCATCCCCTTCTCCTTGTGCCCTCAAACTTTCCCAATATCAGGGTCTTTTCCAGGGAGTCTTCTCTTCTCATGAGGTGGCCAAAGTATTGGAGCCTCAGCTTCACGATCTGTCCTTCCAGTGAGCACTCAGGGCTGATTTCCTTCAGAATGAATCAGTTTGATCTTCTTGCAGTCCATGGGACTCTCAAGAGTCTCCTCCAGCACCATGATTCAAAAGCATCAATTCTTTGGCGATCAGCCTTCTTTATGGTCCAGCTCTCACTGTCATACATCACTACTGGGAAAACCATAGCTTTAACTTATCCCACATGGTCTAAGGCAGGGAACATGTGAGCCTCTACATGCTGGACTCCACTCCCATCAGCCCCACCTAGCATGGTGAACAGAAGAGATGTAGCTCAGTGACAGAGAATCTGGCATCTCCAGGCATGGCTGAGACCCTGCTGAAAGCCAGGATATGCAATACTGAGCTAGATGGTCCAAAATGGTCTGGATGCGAGGGCAGCTTCCTAGGTGCCAGGAATTATGGGAGTTTGGAGTCCAATAACATCTGAAAGTGCGCCATGTTTCCTTCCCTGCTATAAGAAACTGGTCCAAATGGCCAGTTTCCTGGCCACCACCCTCCAAAAGGGGAGGAAATCCAAACACAGCTCAATACAGTGGTACCTCGGGTTACATACGCTTCAGGTTACAGACTCCGCCAACCCAGAAATAGTACCTCGGGTTAAGAACTTTGCTTCAGGATAAGAACAGAAATCGCATGGCGGTGACGGCACGGAGGCAGCGGGAGGCCCCATTAGCTAAAGTGGTGCTTCAGGTTAAGAACAGTTTCAGGTTGAGAACAGACCTCCAGAACGAATTAAGTTCTTAACCTGAGGTACCACTGTATTCCTTTTTTAAAAGTTTTATATGTGCTACTATTATGAGGTTTTTCTTTGCTCTCATGGCCTCCTGACTTGAATACACTATGCATCCATGCAGCAAAACAGGCGCCTCTGACATTGTCATGCGTAATCTATGGCAGCTATCAAAAGAAGAAAAAAACCAAAATGCTTATTTTTAATGGTTTTTTTATTGTCCATCTTTTATCAAAACACCCAGTCAGTGAAAGCTTTATACCTGCAGATGAAATCACAATCAAGAAAGCATGGGAGGAGAGGAAGAGAGTGTGTGTGTGTGTGTGTGTGTGTGTGTGTTAAAGAAGGGATTTTGACCATTTTTTAAAAAATAAAAAAAGACTCGCTCTGGGCCTTTTGCCTGCAAATGCACGAGGGAGAACCAGCCAGGACCAGGAATGTTAATCCACGTACACACACAAGACGGCCAAGGCCAAACGCAAGCCAGGCAGCCTAGCCTGAGAGGGGGCAGGAGCAGTGATAGCTGGAAGCAGGAGCGGGAGAGATGGAAGGCATAGCGAGAAGAGTAAAAAAGAAAAAAATCCTGCCCGTCCTACTCCACCCCAAGGAGGATGGGCCCCTCTCCTCACTTTCTGGCAGGAAAGGGGCCTGATTTCTTAGCAGCTTCTTTCCCCGCCCACCTGCCACTCTTGTTTTTTCCTTTCCAGATTTCTGTGCAGGACAACCCCCCCGCTCGACATTCGCTTTGGCTTGCTCTCATAACCCAGGGCCTGGTTTTCTAACCAAACCGCAGCATGCCTCCCCTTTCCCTTCACATGATCTGTCTCATCTACCCTCCCCCCAAGAAATTATATAAATAGAAGTGCCAGTGATTCACTGACACCAAGATAACCCCCATCCCCACTCCGGAAAGAAATAGAAATCCCTTCTCACTCACAGTACTAAGGGGGGGGGGAGAGAGAAATAAGAAAGTATTGGGACTGGTGGGTAAAAGAGAGCGTGGGAAGAGAATGGCCACGATCTAATTCAGGTGTGGGGAACCTGATGCTGCTGAACTACAACTTCCATCAGCCATAGCATGACCAATGACCAGGGATGATGGGAGCTGTAGTTCAGCAATGTCTCAAGGGCCAAAGGTTCCCCCCAAGTGAGCTAGCTGTACATGTTGCCCTGTTGTTTATGGCGAATGGCGGCATGGGGCAGGGAACAACGAAAGAGGGAGTTCTCCATACATTCACCTGTTGGCAGGGAAAAGGTTAAAAGGCAACCCCTGCCAAGGTCACTCGTTTTGTGGTCAGTAACTGGAGCCAGGAATTGGTTGGGCAGGAGAGATATGAAGAGGGAAGTGGAGATGGATGGGAAACGGAGGAGACCAAATCAATTCTCCCTCCCCTCTGGAAAGGCCCAGCCCCTCAAAATGGTTGGTCCCAACATTGCAACTCCAGGGAGTGGGGTGGCGTGGGAAGGGAAGAGATCTTTCTTGGCCACCACCCCCGGCAGAGGGGAAACGAGAGTCTCAACCAACTCCAACCCAGAGATTCTTCATTCTACAGCAAATATTGCTAAAGTTAATCTATGGAACCACACGCAGGGGGAAAGAAAGAGTCCAAGCCAGGATCGGAGGGGAAGGGGTGGAAGTGATCGTCGCCCCCGCCCCCTCCCAAGACATGCCTGAGTGGTACAGGATGTTGGACTTGAGCCCCTGCAGGGTGGGGAGCACCTAGCCTTCCCTTCCCACATGACCGCGAAAGGGGAGGCACCCCAGAACTCCCCAACACTGCTTGAGTGTTTCCTTAGCCCTCTTGTCCAGCTGAACCCCTCTGCCCGCCCGCCCTCCCGCCCAGCCTCGTGGCATTATCGCAGGGAAATGCTCCAGTCTGCCCCAATGTTGACTGCAGGTTTCCGGATGGTTAAGACGGACGTTTCAGCTTCGTGTGTGAAATCCAGGCGAGATTCTGCAACATCTTTTAGGATTGGGGGAGAGAGAGAAAGAGAGATGAGGTGAGCACATCTGAGAAAAAGAAGTACCGTCCTTTCCCAATAGAGAACAGTTTGAAGTCGGGTTTAGCTCAAGGGTGGGGAACCTGTGACCCGCCAGGTGTTGCTGAACTACAGCTCCCATCAGCCTCAGCCAACAGGGCCAATGAGCAGGGATTCTGGGAGTTGTAGTCCAGCAACATCTGGAGGGCCAAAGATTCCCCCATTGCTGTAAATCTTAGCTGAAAGTGCTCCATAGGTTAGATTAAAATTAATATTAATTAATTCCCAAAATTCTCAGTGCACACAGACAAAACACCACAGTTCAATTCATAGGAAACTGTTCCTCAAGTTTTATGGATACCAGGGGGAACCATCAATTTTTTCGCTGTTGGGGGGTATTCACTGCCTGCCACAACAACTTCACCCAGCAGATGTTGGTCCCTCCTTTTCCTCCTAAGAAAGCCCCACTATGGCCCAGCTCTGATGACCGTATTTCAGCTTACTGAAATGAGGCACAATTTGTCTATCTTGCCCAGGTGCCTAAGGCAGAGGGGAGTCTTCCCTCATCACCTGGATTCCTACTTCCTTCTATAACTGGAGGCACCCAGGACCGAGCCTGGGCCTTCTCCATGTTAAAGGTGTTCTTCCACTCAGCTACCGCCCTCCCAAAAAAACCATGGAGATGCCAGTGGATGGAGCCCAGGACCTTTTCAATCACTCACCTTTCTGTTTGAGGAACACTGCTGCTGGCTTCCCGGCTCCCAGGATCACCACCCGTTCAATCCAGGCCGGAGTTTCAAAGCTGCCCTTCGGGTCTGCGGAGCTGGAAGACAAGAGAAAACAAAGGCAGGGAAAGCGGGGTTAGAAGGCAGGGAAGTGATACTGTAGTCTCAAACTCTACTTAAAAGGCAACAAAGATGGCACCTAAATCCCACCCCCAGAACATAACATTTTCACCTGACTTACAATAAAGCAAGGCAGGTTACAATAAAGCAATATAAGATTTACATACCTGACTAACAAAATGACGACATTAAAATGCCAAAACAACCGCCGCAAATAAAACATTATCAAAAACAGCATCAGCAAATAACCGTCTCAGAAGCATCAATTAAATAAATCATTCTGAAACTACATTAAAATAGGCAACTCTGGCCTTTGTATTAAAGAGGTGGTCAGACCCAGCACGTTTGGGCTGTACTGTTCCAAACTTTAGATGGGGGTGTTGGTGTTTGAATGGCCACCAGTTACAGAAAAAAAAAATCCTTGCCTGAAGTAACCTAGCATGTCAGGGCTGGGCAGGACTGCTCTTCCTTGGCACGTTAACTTTCCGTGAGTGGGGAGAGGAGCCTTTAATCCTGCAACTGCCCCACCTGCAGTCTGAAGTGCAATCACAGGACGACCACCTTAGTCAGAAGTAGCAGCACCAACCAGGCAGGATAGATGGGTGGGGATTTTGTGGGAAAGAGGAGGGAGGCCCAGTACCTTGCCGTCAACGTGTTGCCGGAGAAACTGAAGCGGCGGTGGAGGTACTGCCCCTTTGTCTCAAAGCTGAATGTGTGCCCGTCGTCAACGAAAAGCTCTCCTTGCGCTGTGCCCTGTAAAGAGGGGGGGGGGGTTGACACAGAAAGCGAGGAGGTCCTGCTAGTTAAATCCTGCAGCAGGTGGGTTCTGGGAGAGAGTGGAGCTACCATGGTCAAGACATGCTCTGTGCAGCCTCTTCCTCTTCATTGCTGCTGCCACTCTCCCCGATTTTTCATTCTCTCCCCATCAGGGCAGCTGTGTGGAATGGATTTAAGTGATGGGTAAACCTCTGCAGGGGACGCGGGTGGTGCTGTGGGTTAAACCACAGAGCCTAGGACTTGCCAATCAGAAGGTCGGCGGTTCGAATCCCCGCGACGGGGTGAGTTCCCATTGCTTGGTTCCTGCTCCTGGCAACCTAGCAGTTCGAAAGCACGTCAAAGTGCAAGTAGATAAATAGGTACCGCTCCAGCAGGAAGTTAAGCGGCCTTTTTGTGCGCTGCTCTGGTTCACCAGAAGCGGCTTAGTCATGGTGGCCACATGACCTGGAAACTGTACGCTGGCTCCCTCGGCCAATAAAGCGAGATGAGCGCCACAACCCCAGAGTCGGTCACGACTGGACCTAATGGTCAGGGGTCCCTTTACCTTTACCTTTAAACCTCTGCAGCCTGAGGAGCCCCGTTCCCTTCTGGGTGCCACATACCAGGGGTGGGTGGAGCCAGAGGCAAAGATGGTAAAGTATAGCACTGTAGACTAGTTCCCTACACACACAGCTCCCTTCCTCCTTCCAGGAAAATGAGAGTTCAAGGACCCATCCCAGCCAGGCAGAAATGCACAAGGAGCTGAAGTGAGGACCTGCTAGCTAGGGATGATGGGAGTTGTAGTCCAAAAACAACTGCAGACCCAAGTTTGGGAAAGCCTGCTGTAGAGCATCTCTCCCACAACCCTGTCCCTCTTTGCTCCTTCCCACCTCACCTGGGGGCCCAAGGCCACGTAGAGGGTGTAAGGGTCATTGTACATGCAGTCCGAAGATCGCCGGACCCGCTCCTTCCGAGCCACAATGCTGCCGCCACGCTGGTACACAGGAATCTGCAGAGAAGCGTTGAGGATCAGGGGGTTAAGTTGTAGAGTTTGCTACTGTGTTGACACTGTTCTGCATTGTTCATGATATATTCTATACTATTCTGTATAAACAAGTACAGTATTGTGTATTAGGAATTATTATGTACTGTACTACTGATTGCTATCCACCTGGTTTACTTTTTTGCAGCATAGTGATATTATGCTATGTTACTATATTGTAAACCACTCTGTGGTCTTCTGAAAGAAGGTGGTATAGAAATGTCTTTATTGTCTTTTTGGTGCTTTTTTTACAACACTTCAAACCCGGAAGTGAGTCTTTCAGTTTGCAAATGTTCTTGGAACCCAAATGTTCGACGGGGCTTCTGCAGCTTCCTGCAGGAAGCTCCTGTAGCCAATCAGAAGCCGTGCTTTGGTTTCTGAACGTTTTGGAAGTCGAACGGACTTCCGGAACGGATTCCATTCGACTTCCAAGGTACGACTGTATATAAAACTGGTGTTGTTGTTTTTTTTAAAAAAATGTTGGTGTTACTGAGATGCAAGCCAATGCTAGTCCCACTCAGAGGAAACTCACTGAGGTCCATTAATTTTAGTGAGTCTACGCTGAGTACAACACAGCTTGTGGCAACCCACTATTGCTTATGGCTTTGAGAGGTTTCGTAAAAAGAGATTCATGAATGGAATTCAAATATACAATCCTAAGTGGTGGTTCCAAGGGGGGTGGGTGAGAGACAAAAGCCTCCAGTGGCCAGGTCAGCAAGGCTTCCATGCCCTGTCTTGGTTCTGTTTCTCTCTCCAGGAACTGCCCCCTCATCAACCCTCTCCCCCCTTTCGACTTACGCTGCTCATGGTGACTGCTAAATAATGGGTTTGGGGCGCATGAAGTTTCTGGTGAGTGTGGACATCATACCAAACCTGCATAGTGGAAAAAGGCACGTTAGAGACATAGCTGTCAACTTACAGATTTGAAAATAAGGGACCAGCAGCCTCGAAAATAAGGGATCAGCAGCCAAAATAAGGGATTTTCCAGGCACAGGTATGTTCGACTTCTGAGCCCCTCCAAGCCAAAGGCAGAAAGCCCAGCCAGCAGCCGAACGAAGCCTCAAGCGGTGGTTTCCACAGCACAGCAACCCAACAAAGGGGATGCAGCAAGGAAAACCATCGTTACCTCTCCACTGGGAATGCTGAGCAAAGGCAAGTTCCCAGGCAACGCTGCCAATTTGATCGGCACAAGGCATGCAAGCTCCACCCCCCAGTCGTTCTTAGACTCCTTATTGAGTAAGCAACGCAGCCAAGAACACAGTTGGAGCCTCCCTCCTCCCTGGCCGGCAGGGAGGGAGGGAGAGGAGCTGCTTCCTTTGAAACCCGGGAAGTTTAAGGGACATCATCAATAAGGGACAGCAGCGGGACACGGCGCTGGGATAAGGGAGTTTCCCGCCAAATAAGGGACGGTTGGCAGCTATGGTTAGAGAGGACTATGGACATCCACAGGACTTGTCACTCCAAACTCCAAACAGAATCCTGGGAGTGCTGGGGAGCGTCAGGGTTAATTTAAAACAGGGCTGGCCGATCTTGTTCTTTCTTCTGTTGGGGGCTGCAGCCCCTCATGGGGCCCCATGCCAGAAGTAGATGGGTCTAGATCCTAAAGTGGGCAAGACCACCCCTTCTGCCTATGTCTGTCTCTCTGCCATCCCCTTTACTTTCTCTCTCTCCCTTTGCCACCCCTTCTCTGTCTCCTCTTTCTCCCTCTGGGTATCGCAGCCTTCATTTCCTTAGCACTGGACACAGGTAATGCCAAGGAACTGCCAGAGTTTCTCACTCTCTATGCTATACACTCTGACAAAGGAGAGCCGACTCTACTTCTCCCACCCCATCACGCCTCATTTCCGCTCTGCCAGCCTCACTTACCTCTCCTTTGCCAGGCAAGTAGACCTGCACGCCTCGGGCCCCCTGTGCCGTGACTGGGTGAACCAGCAAGGCATCGCCTGCAAAGGGAAGAAAACAGAATAAGTGCATGAGATCTAGAAACTTGCATTAACTGCTCCTCTTGTAATCTGCCTCTGAATTAGGAACATTAGAGGAGACCTGTTGGATCAGATCAAAGGACCATCTAGCCCATTATTCTGTTCCCACAGTGGCCCACCAGATGCCAAAGAGAAGCCCACTAGCAGGACCTGAGCAAAACAGCAACTGGTATTCTGCTTATGATACTACAGGCAAAATAGAGCCACTGACAGCCTTATGCTCCAATATTTTGTCTAATCCCCTTTTTGAGCTGCTGGCCTTTACTATATTATTTTTTATATATATATTAACACAATTGTAACAATTGTGAAAACTTGGAAAAAGTCAATGCTTATAATCTCAAGAATAGGTAAGATGGCTGCTGGCAGCAGCTAGGATATAGAAAACTTTGCAGAGCCTGCAAATATCCCCATGGTACAAAAACGTATAGAACCTGGTGATCACAGAAAAGATAACTCAAGGAAGTGTGCCCCTAGCTTCTCAGTTGAAATGCTCAAGAACCAAAATGGCTGTTGGACGTTAAAATGTAAAGATTCTTGCCAGAGAACAAGAAGTGAAGCAACATCAACCCTGGGATTCACCACACTCACCAAGCAGATACTGGTCATCAATGGCATATGTTGTAGCGTCCTGGGGATATTCCACCCAAAGAGGTCTATGAGAGGGGGAAACAGAGTTGTGATAGCAGTAGAGCCACAGCAGTGGGGAAAGCACCATCTGCCATAGCAGTTGATTTCACACACCAAGCCCGGCTTGAGGAAACGTAACTATCGGTTTGGTGCAATGTGTGAACGGATAAACCCTGGTTTGCAGCTGGCTAGAAATCTGAAAAGAATCTAGGGCTTCAGGCATCACTCAGTTTAGATTTCATGCCATTTCTGAGGCTCTGGTCTGCTTTCAGCTTTCCATTGCTCAAAGCTCTCATTTCTTTTAGGCAGAGGTCTCTGGAGGTGGAGCAGCTGTGCCACAGCTAGTAACCTGGAGCAGGGCTTTCAGCGTTGCTGCCCCTGCTTTGTGTAACAGCACCTCTGCTGAGACTGGACCACCTACCTATATAGCCAGTCTACGAGCAGGTAGCTGAAGTCACCCTTTCCTAAAATGGAGAGACCCCCTCACACCATTTCACTCACCTCATGACAGGCTGGCCAGTACGGTAGCTGTGGTAGAAGAGGGTGTACCAAAAGGGCAGGAGGGCATAGCGCTGGCGAACAGCATCCCGGATCAGGGCCTTGTTCTCTTCGCCAAAGAGCCAGGGCTCCCGGCGGGTGGTGTCCATGTGGGCATGCGCTCGGAAGAAAGGCTGGTAGGCTCCCGCTTGGTACCAGCGCACCAGCAGCTCCGGCTCGGGGTTTTTGAAGAAGCCACCCACGTCGGCTGGAGGAGGGAAGGCAGGAGAAAGATCGAGACTTTTAGTATCCTTTAAAAATCCAAGAGAGGCTCAGTTCAGCTGGAACCAAGGGTCAAAGTAGTCCAGCACTCTGCTTCTAACAAGCCAACAAGAGCCAGGATGGTTAAGGCAGAGATGGGGAACTTGGAAGCCTATCACAAGTTGGACATATCTGACCAACGCATGAGGGCTGAATTCAGCCAAGGCTCCCCACCCCTGGTCTTAAGAATCTCAAGAAATGGTTGTGTCCACAAGTAACATTAAAGCGCATGGATGAGCCTCCCGTGACAGCGAACCAAATGTTGGCCTCATGTGACCCCCCCCCTCCTGTGCAGCTGGAAGGATGACTTCTGCTGAATTCAGTTTCACTTCTAATGAAGCTCAGCTTAGTAGCTTGTACAATTTTCAGGTCGCGGTTTCCAGCAAACCATTTGGCTTGTTCAGCTACTAACCATTGTTTCCTGTAAAGCATGACTCCCGGTTTGTATGCAACACCAAGCTGAGATACTAACTCAGTGTATGTCCCTTTTCTCGCCATATAGGGGGAGGAGATGGGGGCGTGAAGGAGTCTGATGCTTCCCGCAGACTTATGGAGGCTCATCCATGAAGAATTAAACCACAGTTTAGTGTTACATGGTAAGTAGGCCAAATGTCTAGAGCATTCAGAAGCCATATTAACGATTACTAAGCCACGAACCAACTTCTTCAACACGGGTTATCTGAACCCGGCAGGGTTTACCTCCGCAGAAAGAGATGCCCACAAGAGCCAGGCTTAGACACATGGGGATGGAGATCTTTAAGTGGTCCCACTCCGCTGCGTTGTCACCTGTCCACACAGCCCCTGCAGAGGGAGACAACAAGAAGGTGCAATAGCGAACAACCTGTGCACAGATCATCTCTTAACCTGCCACTTTCCTGCGGCCTCACCTAGGCTCTGAAACTCCCTCCCCAGGAAGGCCTGCTTTGTCGACTCCTTGATGACAGCCTTTAGCGCACAAGAGGCTAACCTGTGACCCTAACCTGCTGGACTCACATCACCCCTCACCGCAGGCCATACTGGCAGGGGCTGATGGGAGTTGGGGACCAACGACATTTGGAAGGTCAAAGGTGTCCTCAACCCTGCCTTGGAAGCCTGCCTACAGTCTACATGCCTGCCCCCTCCACACACACCTGGCTCCTTAAGGAGATTTCAGCTTAATAGTCTTTACTGAATTGGTATAACCTCTGCGGCATAGTTTACATGGCAGACATTCATTTTTAATTTTAATGTTGTGCCATGTTCTTTAAACTACCTTGACAGCTAGGACTTGCCTATCAGAAGGTCGGCAGTTCGAATCCCCACAACAGGGTGAGCTCCCGTTGCTCGGTCCCTGCTCCTACCCACCTAGCAGTTCGAAAGCACGTCAAAGTGCAAGTAGATAAATAGGTACCACTCCGGCGGGAAGGTAAACAGCGTTTCCGTGCGCTGCTCTGGTTCGCCAGAAGCGGCTTCGTCATGCTGGCCACATGACCCGGAAGCTGTACGCCGGCTCCCTCGGCCAATAAAGCGAGATGAGAGCCGCAACCCCAGAGTCAGCCATGACTGGACCTAATGGTCAGGGGTCCCTTTACCTTTACCTGCGGCAGAGTTTACATGGCAGACTGGTTCTTTTTTATTTTAATGTTGTGCCATGTTCTTTAAACTACCTTGACAGCCGGGTCGTGAGTTCAAGCAAAATATTCCTTCATTAGAGGGGGTTGTACCAGATGACCCTCAAGGTCCCTTCCAACTCTACAGTTCTCTGATTCTCTGTCTTATTTATTTGTCAAATATATCCCGCCTTTCTTCCTGCAGGTCTGCTGCACAGCAAGCCATATTGTACAGGGCGAGTCCATCAGTCCAGGTAGCTCAGGACAGTCTCCAATGACTGGAAGCAGCTCTCCAAGGTTTCAGGTGGGGAGTCTTTCCCAGCCCAACCTGGAGATGCCACGGGGGACCGAACCTGGGACCTTCTGCATGCAAAGCAGGTGCCCTGTCACTGAGCAATGGCTCTTCCCTCCTCCCACCTCATGCACCACTAACCGTAGCGTTGTGAGCCCGCAAAGAAGCCGCGAGTCAACACAAACGGACGCTCCAAGCCTCCCGACCGTTTCACCTGCCCCTCCGCTGTTGCCATTTGCTGCCGGCAGTGGGGGGAAAAAAAGAAGTGTTATGAGGACACTTCAAACCGTGATCAAACTTAACACCCGAACCCAAGCCCAGAAACCTTGCAGCCCATGCCTCCCTCATCAAACAGAATATGGCACATATTATGATTCCGACAGAATGCAGGACCAAGCGCAGAATGTGGTTCTAGGTGCAGAATTCTGCTTCGTGGATTTTCAAAATAAAATAAAATAAAATAAAATAAAAGCAAGTTTCTAGCCCTCATGGCTATACATGCTTGGATTCTTGCGTGGGGCTGTTGAAATCTGAGAAGTCTGGCTCACTGCCTTGCCTCTCCTCATGACTAACAAAAGTGTGCAGAACTGTAATCAATCGTTTTTATGTAGAAGAGGAATTACACCAATCTGTGTGGGGAATAATTTACCCAACTCTTAAATTTAACACAAATTTTAGAAGTTATGATTTGTCTGTCTCCCATCCAGAGTACTGATCAGATTCATGCCTGCTTAGTTTCCTCAAAGCAGTTAGAACTTAGACCAGAGAGACCTAGGATTGACTCTACCTCAGCCACAAAGCTTACTAGGTGACCTCATTCATTCACTATCCCACCTATCCTCCTAGGAGCTCAAGGTGACATCCATGGTTCTCCTCCCCATTTTGTCTTCACAACACCCTCTGAGGCAGGTCAGGTTGAGAGACAGTGTCTGGCCCAAGGTTGCCCAAGAGCTTCACAGTTGAGTGGGGATTAGGAGGTCTCCCAGGTCCTAGTCTGACACTCTAATCACTACGCCACACTGATCCAGGGATGAGAAGCCTTTGCCACCCCCTACCCACCCTAATAATAATTTATTTATACCCCGCCCATCTGGCTGGGTTTCCCCAGCCACTCTGGGTGGCTTCCAGCAGAATATTAAAATACGATTCATCAAATGTTAAAAGCTTCCCTAAACAGGGCTGCCTTCAGATGTCTTCTAAAAGTCAGATAGATCTTTATTCACATCTGAAGGGAGGGCATTCTACAGGGCGGGCGCCACTACCGAGAAGGCTCTCTGCCTGGCAGACTTCAATTCCCATCAACCTGACCACTGGCCATGGGAATAAGAAATACGTCCGCAAGCCTCCAGCGATCTTTCCTGCAGATCCTGATCTACTTCCCAGCCCACTTGAGTTCCTTGGAAGACCAGACGAGAGAGATGTTCCAAACCAGCCTTCACCAACCTGGTTCCCTCCAGATGCTTTGGACTACAATTCCCATCAACCCCAGCCACCCTGGAGGGGAGCAAGCTGGCAAAAGCTGTTTCATTCGTAAACAGACCGGTCATGTCGTGGACTTCAGCTTTTCTTGGCCCAGAAAGGGGGAGTAGGAAAGGAAGGCAGCGCTCACCACGTAGAATGCATACAGGTTGTGAATGTCACGGTGCTCCCAGCCCCCTTGGTGCACGGCGTCCTTGTGCATTGTCACTTCGGGGCCGTTGAAAACGGAGGGCTCGTTCATGTCGTTCCAGGTGTAGAGGTTTTCCATGGAGCCCTGAAGCCGAAGGAGAGGGAAAGCCAATTGGCGGGGAGGGCCCAAGAAGGGCTATCTGCCCCAAAACTGAAGAGAAGCCTGCTTAATAATAATAATAATAATAATAATATTTATTTATACCCCGCCCTCCCCAGCCAAGGCCGGGCTCAGGGTGGCTAACAAGCAATAATAAAAACAAATTGAATGAATACAACTTAAAAACAAAATTAAAATACAACATTAAAATACTGAAACCTCATCGCAGGAGGAGAAAGGAAAAGAAAAAAGAAAGAGAGGGAGGGAATCAACTTGGCTCCAAGCCAAAGGCCAGGCGGAACAACTCTGTCTTACAGGCCCTGCGGAAAGAAATCAGATCCTGCAGGGCCCTGGTCTCATGAGGCAGAGCGTTCCACCAGGCCGGAGCCAGTGTTGAAAAGGCCCTGGCTAAAGAGGTAAACCACTTGCCTACCTCATAGTGGTCATAGCCAAACATGCTGGACCACCAGGCACGCATCTCTGGGTTGGTGAAATCCGGGTAGCCTGCTGAGCCTGGGCAAAAGGAGGCAAAGAGTTAGGCCAGACCCTGCCGTTTTGGTTTAACAAATATTCAACACATGGTAGTTCTTTTTTTTTTTTAAGCAGAATAAAATGATGTGTTTTAGTTTATTGCTGGTTTTTAAAAAGGTTTTGTTTTTACTACAAATCTTGCTGCTTTATTCTTTTCTGTAAACCGCTTTCATTGAGGTTTTCTATAGTCAAGCAGTATATAAAATTAATGATAAACAGTATGTATTGTGCACTATAAACAAATAATATAGTGCAATATATTAAGAAACACAAATCAGTAAAATTGTTGTTATAGAACCGTTGGTAGATGTATGCATATTTCTGAGTGGTTTGCTTGTCAAGATCTCCTAAGATTTACTTAATAGCTTAAATATTATATAGTATATATATATATATTTTAAAATTGCCACTGAATAGTTAGTTACAGTGGTACCTTGGTTCTCGAACTTAATCCATTCTGGGAGTCGGTTCGACTCCCGAAACCATTCGAGAACCAAGGCGTGGCTTCTGATTGGCTGCAGGAGCTTCCTGCACTAAAGTGGAAGCCGCGTTGGACGTTCGGCTTCCGAAAAACGTTCGCAAACCGGAACACTTACTTCTTGGTTTGTAGCGTTCGGGAGCCGATTTGTTCAGGAGCCAAGCCGTTCGAGTACCAAGCTACCACTGTATTTACAAAATTAAATATTGGCCATGCTCCAGCCACATTTCGGGTGTGTGTGTGTGTGTGTGTGTGTGTGTGTAAGTTATATTAAAAAATGCATACAATCTATTCCAGGGGTAGTCAATGTGGTGCCTGCCCTGTAGAAGGTTTTGGATCCAGCTCCCATCAGCCCCAGCAAGTAGCAAACTGTGAGGGATGATGGGAGTTGTAGTTCAGCAACATCAGGAGGGCCACTTGTGATGTATTCCTTCTTCTGAGATTGCTAGCTTTAGGTTTCTTTAAATATTGTGTTACTAGACTCCAACCATTTATAGCTTCTCTAAATCTTTCTTTGTCTCTAAGCATAGCTGTTCATTTCACAATATTTAGTTGCTCCCTCAGCTTCCTTAAGTAAACCTAACTTTATTTGATTTCCTATTGTCTTTGCAGCTTTTCCCATGGAAAATTCTGACGGCTGCTATAATGTATAACAAAAGCTGAGCACCAAATGCCAGGAGCACAGCAAAACAAGTCTCCTGCCTCATCAACCGAATTCACTTTCCTCACCTGGCCAACACCAGCCCTCGTAGTCACTGCCGTCCTTCGTCTTGACATAAAAGTCCCGGGAGCGAATCTCGTTGTGGATCCGATAAGCACTGTCCACTTTGATGTGCGGGTCCACAATGCTCACCATCTGAGTTGAGAAAAACCAGAGTGGTCAGGGATGAAAGTGGTTGGGCTGAGCACCGCCCCCTGCCTTGAGAAAGACCAAATTCGAATTGTTTGTCTTCCTCTGCATCATTTATTCTGGGTTTGCAAGTGACAGGGGAGACTGCTATGCAGGGCACTGAAGCTGGATGGGTCTCAAACCCTCGGGTGAGCTAGGGACTTCCCCTGCAGGTAAAGACAGGCTCCGGAGGACTAAGCGGGAGATACCAATATAGTGGTACCTCGGGTTACATACGCTTCAGGTTACAGACTCTACTAACGCAGAAATAGTACCTCGGGTTAAAAACTTTGCTTCAGGATGAGAACAGAAATCGTGCTCCGGCGGCGCGACAGCAGCGGGAGGCCCCATTAGCTAAAGTAGTGCTTCAGGTTAAGCACAGTTTCAGGTTAAGAATGGACCTCCAGAACGAATTACCGTAAGTACTTAACCTGAGGTACCACTGTAGTGGGTCCAATGGTCTATAAGGTGGTTTCTGCATGTGCTGCAGAGGGAAGTGAGGGGCAGGTGGGGCTTGTCCACCTGGGAAGGTAGCCCATCTAGGAGAAGGAAAACTCTGATCCTTATTCTCCGCTGCCTTGCAGGATATCTTTGGGAGAAGAAAAGGCTAAGGAGGAAACCCTACAGAAATCCGGAGTGGAGTCTCTAAAACGGTGGGATGACGCCTTGTACACCTCCCTCCGGCAACTCCTGCAGCCAAGTGTATTGCTCTGCTTTCCTTTGGACCACACCAGAGAGGCCAAGAGGAGGGCCTTGTCTTCTGGGTAGCCCAGGACCTCCCTACACCCTGTCCAGGCTTGTGCCCCAGGAAGGTCAGTTCTAAGTTGCTAACACAGCAGTTTGAATTCACCTCTGGAGGCACACTCCATTGTCTCTCTGGACAGATGGATGCCAACAACAAGGCAGAGGTGGGGAAGCATTTTCAGCACTAGGACAGCATTTCCTTCTAGGTAACCCTCTGAGGACCAGATGCCAGTGGAGGGCCGGATCAGATGCAGAAATGGGCCGAGGAACGAATGTTAATTTTACGTTCGTACAGTACTCAAGCACCCCTCCCTATCCCCCATCCAGGGAAGGAAGATGATCAGAGCTGCAGGCCACATGCCAGCCAGACAAAAATATCTGCAGTGCAAAGCAGGGCCACTGAGGAGTGTGGCCTGGGGGGAGAGTCCCAGGGACCAGACAGAGAGGCCTGGAGGGCCGCACTGTTGCCTGAGGTTCCCCAGCCAGGCTCTAGTCCATGGTTACATGTCATTAATGTCTGGCACATATCAGTATCAGATGATCATGGGGTGTGCGGAAGCTCCAAGGTCCCTGCAGGGAAACTTAAGAGCTAGGGTAAAGGTAAAGGGAACCCTGACCATTCGGTCCAGTCATGACTGACTCTGGGGTTGCGGTGCTCATCGCGCTTTATTGGCCAAGGGAGCCGGCGTACAGCTTCCGGGTCATGTGGCCAGCATGACTAAGCCGCTTTGGGCGAACCAGAGCAGCGCACGGAAACGCCGTTTACCTTCCCGCCAGAGTGGTACCTATTTATCTACTTGCACTTTGACATGCTTTCGAACTGCTAGGTTGGCAGGAGCTGGGACCGAGCAACAGGAGCTCACCCCGTCGCAGGGATTCGAACCGCCGACCTTCTGATCGGCAAGCCCTAGGCTCTGTGGTTTAACCCACAGCACCACCTGCGTCCCAGAGCTAGGGACGTCTCCTCAAACCTCACCTTGCGCCTCTTGGCTGCCAGGCCCTGAAGCATTTCCCGGGGGCGGGGGAACTTGTTGGGATCCCATGTGAAATAGCGCTTGCCGTCAGCGTGCTCAATGTCCAGCCAGATGACGTCGTACGGAATGTCGTGCTCGTCAAAGCCGTTGTCCACTGTGCTCACGTCCTCCTCGTCGTTGTAGTTCCAGCGGCTCTGGTGATAGGCCAGGGCGAAGAGCGGAGGAAGGGCCTGGGTTCCTGAGAGAAAGGAAGGTCAGCCGAGGACGCCTGCCCATCTTCATGCCCGCAGAGGGTGGGCCAGAGAAATGCTGCCTTAAAGCAAGTCAGACTGCTGGGCCCACATTGTCCTGGAGCCTCCAACTAAGTCTAACTCAAAGCAAACCCCTTGAAAGCAGGGACTCAGGGACAGAAAATTAGTCTTGACTGCAGCCAGAACAATCGTTACATTTGGAAAAAATATGAAAGCCCCTACTTTGGAGGAACAGAACAGTAAAGTTTGGGATATTGCATCTATGGCAGAATTGCATCGGGAATTTTTAATGTTTGGCATTTTATTAAGTTTTTCTATGTGCTGGAAGCTGCCCAGATTGGCTGGGGAAAACCCAGCTGGATGGGCAGGGTGTAAGTAATAAAATTATTGGTATTATAAAATTAACAAATATAGTAAGGATCATAGTGGAGAAACAGACATGCTTTTGGGGGGGGGGGGGAAATGGAGCCTTGTTAAGAGAATGCTAGTCTACATATACTGTTAGGAACTTTATGAAAATAGTCATTTGATTGTAGCAGAAGCTTAATGATATTTACATACTTGTATATCTGTCTGGGGGTCTTCTGTTTATTGGATAAACTCAAAGTTTATTTGCTTACAGTAAAAAAAAATTTTTTAAAGGACTACATCATGGCCATTGACTTCAGTCTATTCTTAGGACTAGTGCGGTAAGAAAAGAAGGAAAAAGATAATCCCTGCCATTGTTTAAAGCCAGTTTCTTCCAGAAGCAGAGTAAACACAATTTCTGTCCCACTCACCTGTGAGGGATGCATACTGCTGGAAGATGTCATTGGGGGAAGGGCCCAGCAAAAGAAACACATCTATGATCCCGCTCTCAGACATCCAGCGAACATCTGTCTGCGGAGTTTCGCCTCCTCCTTGCATGTAATCCAACATCTTCCCAAACAGAGTCTGTGAAAGAGTTTGGGGGTGACAAACAGGGCTGTCTTTAGCAGATGCAGCACTGGAGTGCAAATATCCACCCAGCGCCCCCAAATTACCATGGATAGTTTTGGGGTGGCCATAGGTGCGCACTGCAAGCCATGGGAGGGGCAACTCTCCCCCACGCTGCTGCGGGAGAGCGTTCCTCGCAGAGGCTTGGGAGGGAAGCTGCACGCCTGCCAGCCTTATGGTTGGCAGCGCACAGCTGGTGGGCGTGCAGGGAAAAGGGAGGCCGCCGGCAAAGCTGCGCAGCTCCCCCACTTGCTGGGGCGCCCGAGAGGCGGAACACACCCCTAAGCCCTATGGGAAAGACGGTTCTGGTGACAAACTATTCAATCAGCTCAGGTGGAATAACAAACCATAGTTTGGCTTTACATAAACAAGCTTTCATGCATTGCCTTGTCTTCCTCTTTTGCAGCAGGCCACTTTGCCATGACAGCCTGAACCAGGTCAGCCCCTGGCATCCACCTGCCTCTGCCCCCTCCTTCCTGGGTTTGGGTGCACCAAGTCCACTTGACATCCAAGTATTGTGGGTAATCAGAATGGCTTGCATTGGGTGTGTATGTGTGTGCTTGATAAAAAGCACTTTGCCAGGGGAGCTTACACACAGATTTCAGTTCTGTGTTTTGAAGGATGCAAAATGGCCACTCTTCCAATAAGGATCGCTTTCAAGCTACCAGCAGCAGGGGGGAGATTGCCAAAGGTGTTGCGCTTCATCCCCTTTTCAACTGCCACCGAAATACACATGGGCAGGAAGGCAAATGAAATGTTTATCCTAGCTAGCTATTGTGGACATTGCACGGGTGATAGATTAAGAGCTGACAGCTCTGTTCCTTGGAAGCCAGCAGGACTGAAACTGGGAGAGGCTCCTCTCACTATAGAGATGCCAGTTCTGAAGCAAAGTGGAAGAGACCAACTAATAATGGAAGAAGAAACTATGGCCACATCTGCACTAGTCATTCAAAGCACTACAATACCACTTTAACCATTATGGCTTCCCCCAAATAATCCTGGGAACTGATAAAGGGAGCAGAGAATTATTAGGAGACTTGTATTCCCCTCACAGAGCTACAATTCCCAAATTGGTTTAACAATTGATCCATCTTCCCTGGGAACTTTGGGAATTACACTACAGCTCTGTGAGGGGAACAGGGGTCTTCTAGCAACTCTCGGCACTCTTAGCAAACTACAGTTCCCAGGATTCTTTGGGGGAAGCTGTGACCGTCAAAGGGGTATCACAGTGCTTTGAATGTATAGTGCAGATGTGGCCTATAGTTTGCATTATGGCTGGATGAGGAATAAGTCAATATATAAAAGGATGTCATATAGAGAAGGGAGAAAGGTTGTTTTCTGCTGCTCCAGAGAAGCGGACACGGAGCAATGGATCCAAACTACAAGAAAGAAGATTCCACCTAAACATTAGGAAGAACTTCCTGACAGTAAGAGCTGTTTGACAGTGGAATTTGCTGCCAAGGAGTGTGGTGGAGTCTCCTTCTTTGGAGGTCTTTAAGCAGAGGCTTGACAACCATATGTCAGGAGTGCTCTGATGGTGTTTCCTGCTTGGCAGGGGGTTGGACTCGATGGCCCTTGTGGTCTATTCCAACTCTATGATTTTATGACCTCAATTTGCTTTGGGTCTCATGCAGGTGCGTGCGATGTGTCTCAGCTAGGGAGGACATAAGAGGAGTCCTGCTGGACCTGGCCAAAGGCCCATCTAGTCCAGCATCCCTGTTCTCATAGTGGCCAAACAGATGTAGATCTCTGGGAAGCCTGCAAGTCTGCGTGACAATAACTCTCCCCATCTGTGATTCCGAGCAATTGATATTTGGAGGAATACTGCGGCCACAGTGGAGGAAAAATATAGCCATCTCCTTGTCCTAGAATTATAGAACTGTAGAGTTGGAAGGTACTGAGTGTCTGGAAGCGGTTGGAGGATGGATGGCGGCTAACAGATTGAGGTTGAATCCTGACAAGACAGAAGTACTGTTTTTGGGGGACAGGAGGCGGGCAGGTGTGGAGGATTCCCTGGTCCTGAATGGGGTAAGTGTGCCCCTGAAGGAACAGGTGCGCAGCCTGGGAGTCATTTTGGACTCACAGCTGTCCATGGAGGCACAAGTTAAATCTGTATCCAGGGCAGCTGTTTACCAGCTCCATCTGGTACGTAGGCTGAGACCCTATCTGCCTGCAGACTGTCTCGCCAGAGTGGTACATGCTCTGGTTATCTCCCGCTTGGACTACTGCAATGCGCTCTACGTGGGGCTACCTTTGAAGGTGACCCGGAAACTACAACTAATCCAAAATGCAGCAGCTAGACTGGTGACTAGGAGCGGCCGCCGAGACCACATAACACCGGTCTTGAAAGACCTACATTGGCTCCCAGTACGTTTCCGAGCACAATTCAAAGTGTTGGTGCTGACCTTTAAAGCCCTAAACGGCCTCGGTCCAGTATATCTGAAGGAGCGTGTCCTCCCCCATCGTTCTGCCCGGACACTGAGGTCCAGCTCCGAGGGCCTTCTGGCGGTTCACTCACTGCGAGAGGCCAAGTTACAGGGAACAAGGCAGAGGGCCTTCTCGGTAGTGGTGCCCGCCCTGTGGAACGCCCTCCCACCAGATGTCAAAGCGATAAACATCTACCTGACATTCAGAAGACATCTGAAGGCAGCCCTGTTTAGGGAAGTTTTTAATATGTGACATTTTAGTGTATCTTTCATCTTTGTTGGAAGCCGCCCAGAGTGGCTGGGGAAACCCAGCCAGATGGGCGGGGTACAAATAATAAATTTATTATTATTATTATTATTATTATTATTATTATTATTATTATTATTACTGCGAGGGTCATCTAGTCCAACTCCCTGCAACGCAGGAATGAAAACATGTTTTACACAAGGAGTAAAAGGGGTGACGCGCCCTTGGAGGAACAGTACCTTGCCTGCTGTATTGGAGGTGACGTCCACCCAGGTCTCCGCCGCGTTGAGCCAAAAGATGCCCAGAGTGCGCTGGGGATTATGGGCCAGCAGGACAGGAACAGAGCCATAGAGAGCCATGGGGTTATAAAGTTCGTATTGGAAGACATCCAGGTTATAGAGGCGGTATGGGTCCCCTCCCCTGCCAAGGATTTGGCAATTAGAAACAGTAGGGGGAAATGCAGGGTGAATCCAATGGCGCAGCTGCCTCCCTGATACTCGTGACACCATTTGGGGTGCCTAGGAAAGCAACACCCCCCACCCCCCTCAATCTCTAGGGCACACATATACAACCCTCCTGCAACTGCTTAAGCTCCATCGGGGGGGGGGGGCGGCGTGCGCAGGGAACCCCACCACCATTGCTATTAACACTGTCAGGCCCCAGGCTTACTCAGTGGTTCGCAACCGGAGGTAGTCTGCGTGTTCTGGGATCCCATACACGTTCTCCACACCCGGGAATGAAAAATCTAGCCCCACGGATGTTGGACCTGCAGAAAGAGAGAGAGAGAGAGAGAGAGAGAGTGAGAAAGAGAGGGGGAGCTAGGAAGAAGGGAAGTGGAGCAGCATTAAGGTGTCTTACACTTCAATACCAAAGCAGGGTTTGGCAGCACTTGCAACAAACCATGGTTTGCAAGAGGCTACTAAACCAGGATCTGAAACCATGGTCCGTTAACCCAAGTGGGCAGTAACAAAATGCTTCTGGGATTGCCTTCCTTAACAGGACTTTACCATTGGGCTTGCTGTCTGTGTGTGTCTTGAATGTTTCCTCCCAAGATCCTGGCTCTTCTTCTGTCTCACTAGCCCCTTTGGGTGCTTCCTCACCCTGCGAGAACAACACAAAGGAAATTCAAGCCACCATTTCAAGTCAATGTGCTTCACATGCAAACCACAGTTATCGTTAACTGCTTCTCAGTCTTGGAATCCAACAAACTGTGGTTAAGCAAAACTGGAACTGGAAGCTTCTGATTTCCTCCGAGCAGGGCTGGGGGAAGAGTGAGTGAGCCCAAGAGGCTCATTCACTTCATTAAAAACCATGGCTTGGGATGACTGTGGTTCACTTCACAGTCATTATGGTTCAGCATTCAGCTCCCTTATTCCCTGCAGAGCAGGGATGAAGAATCTGATGTCGGTGAGCACAGCTCCCATCACCCTGGGGCTTTGTGTTTGAGCGCCCCCATCATCAGGAGGCCCACAGGTTCCTCACTGCTACTGCAGGTGAATACCTTTCCCACCCTGTGCCCACCTGCTCGGTTTTCTCTGTAGACTCCTGTTCCGCTGACGAAGGGGCATCCGAGGCTTCAGCAGCCCCCTCCCCTTCTGATGCTGGTTCCTTTGGTGGTTCTCTGGAAGAAAATAAGGGAGGGGGAGAAAGGAAGGCTCAGCCCTAGAATCCCCACCTGCCCCATGACCCCATCCAGGCAGCTTGAAAGGAAAAGGAAACCAAAATCCCAACTTTGTCCTAGCCCAAATGAAATGCTGGAACCGTTAGTCCACTACAAGCAGCACAGCACACACCAATTCACAGCCCAGCCAGTTAGCAGGGGAAGGGGAAGTGTGGGCAGCTGTGGGGCGGAGGACAGTGCTAAACCAGGCTCTGGTTCCCTCGGCTCCAAACCCACTGGGCTCTTGGGAAATGGCTGCCAATCCCATTCTGGACTGGCCGCTTTTCGTCCTGCGCCTAAAGAAGAAGGGGGTGTTGCAGTTGTGCCTCTAGGTCAGGCACAGGCAAACTCGGCCCCCCAGATGTTTTGAGACTACAATTCCCATCATGCCTGACCACTGGTCCTGTTAGCTAGGGATGATGGGAGTTGTAGTCCCAAAACATCTGCGGGGCTGAGTTTGCCTATGCCTGCTGTAGGCTTATTTGCAAGGGTGGTTTTCTCATTAGAAATGTTATTTCTTCATCTGCACATCTAACAAGCAGCTGATGAAAACCCAGACGGCCAAACAACTAAACCAGGCAGGTCTAATGCATGTCAGTTCAGAAGCAAGCCCTGTGGTGTTCAGTGAGTCTGCACTTCAAGATGCCTGGGGTTGTGGCCTCAGAGGTCTTACAGTGGAGTGGCTGCCCCAGGAATTGCTATCCTTACCCCACAAAGAAGAGGAATATTGCATGTGTTCTCGGCACATTTGGTTTGCGTGGGGCAACAGCTAGAGAGCACACAAACAAGATGGCACCCTAAACAAGCACAGCTGGCTCCTTGAAAAATCAGAGCACTTGCTCACTCAGATATCCTCTGAAATGCATGTGGGTTCATCAGCAGGTGTGCCAAGGGGTCCCTGTGGGAAGGTAAGCAGTTTGGAATGCATTCCAAGGTGCTGCAAAATTTGGAAAACTACACTCACTTCTCAGAGAAAGTGGAACTGCCCGCTAAGTGTGTGTGTGTGTGTGTGTGTGTGTGTGTGTGTGTGTGTGTAGGTCTTCACTTAGGCTTGAGAATCTGTGGCCCACCCACTGTGGTCCAATGGTCAGGGATGATGGGATTTGTTGTCCAGCAGCATCTAGAAGGCCAATGGTTCACCTCAGACTGGGGCACATCAGCTTTTTAATGTCTGGGGGCACATTTGGAATTTTGAGTGAGGGTCTTCCGCCAGCCACTTCTCTCCCCCCTCAGCTGGATCTCTCCCCGCTGCCCCCCACAAGACAGAAAGAGAAAAGCACACACATACGGACCTTGTTTTTCCAAGAGATCTGGGTAAAAGTCATATATAGCAGAATTAATCTAAGACTTAAAAAAGCACATGGATCTGAAACAGGACCTCTTTCTTCCAACTTCCAGTTTCAACACTATGTACTTTTTAAGGGAGAAAAGCATCTAAGGAAGGCTCTTCTCATGTATTGGATTGCTGTCACCAAGCCATACATAACACCCCTGATGCACAGTGTGTGAGTTTAAAGGAAATCCTGCAGGGCCATGGGTTTGGAAGTACACAAGCTCTCATCTAGGACTAAACATGGTCTACACAGAAATAGAGAAAGGAGACAGCAGCAAGCAGCCCCTCAGCATGTCCTTCTGGCAAGGACTTAAAAGCGTGAGCTCCCTCTCCGATATGAAACAATTTCTATTAGCAGCAACCTCCTGATACCAACCAGCACGGAGAATAACCAAAAAAGGCAATAAAAAGTCCAACATTTCTGCAACTAGAAATGTATTATACGCAATGAGTGGCAAAATGGGTCTTGATCTCCTACACTGGCACACGTTGCTTCAAAAGACAAACATTTGGGAATTTCACTTCATTTGTTTTCTTTGCTTTTTATGCGAGACCGTAAGAAACATATCAGAAAGTTGGATCTGACATCAAGACTGGTCTCTTGGGCTTATCGCAGCCTGCAAATTGCAGATAGGATCGCAATACTTTCTCCACACGTTACATGGCAGTAAACCAGAGATGAGGAACCTTTTGACCACCGAATGCTGCTAGAGTACAGCTCCCATCGTCCCTGACCATTGACTATGCTGCCTGGGGCTGATGGAGCCTGAGAACATTTGTTGAACTACAACTCCCAGCATCCCTAACAATTGGCCATAGTGGCTAGAGCTGATGGGAGTTGGAGTCTAACAACAACTGGAGGGCCACAGGGTCTCCACCACTGCCCAGCGTTGCCACCCAGCGTACTCTAAAGACGTGGCAACCAGCTATGGCACTCTTAAAACAGTCCTTTAACTGCATGATGTACAAAGAGAAGAATACTGCAGGACCTTTAAGCAGTGGCAGACAATGTGGCTCCCTCCAGAGATTGCTGGACTACAACTCCCATTATCCCTGATTGGTGGCCATGCTAGCTGAGCTGGAGTCTCAACAACAGACTAATAAATTTAGGCTACAATCCCATACTCACTTACCTGGGAGTAAACCTCACTGAATTTAGGGACACGTTTATCTCTGAATATTAGGCTTTTATCACGGCAGATGTTTTTGCGGACTCAAGACATGAAACTGTGCCACAATAAGCATGTAAGCCAGTGATTCCCAAACTTGGGTCTCCAGCTGTTTTTGAACTACAATCCCCATCATTCCTGAGCACTGGTCCTGAAAGCTAGGGGTGATGGGAGTTGTAGGCCAAAAACAACTGGAGACCCAGGTTTGGGAAACACTGGCGTAAGGCTTTAAGGAGGGGTGGGCAACCTGTGGCCCTCCAGATGCTGTTGGACTCCAACTCCCACCAGCCCCCAGTCAGCATGGTCAATGATCGAGGGAAATGGGAGTAGTAGTCCAGCACCATTAGGAAGGCCACTGATGTTCTCCACCCCTGCTTTAAGGTGCCACAATATTTCTTTGGTATGCATTTGTATCATATCTGGTAATCTATTTGCCTCATTTGCACACTACCTTTGTGTTTCTTCTTAAAGAGCAAGCAAGCAAAATGTGTGAAAGAGTCGGGAAAATTACTTAACACCCTGGGACAGAGTTAGAAATCATAGGCGGCAAGGACAAAAGGACATGATCCAGCCAAAGTGAAGCATGCTTTGATGCCTTTATGCCTAGAACTTCATCTCTCTGAGCATGGGTATTTGTGAGCAAGGGCCATAGCTCAGTGGCAGAGCATCTGCCTGGCATGCGGAAGGTGCCAGGTTCAGTCCCCAGCATCTCCAGTTAGGGCTAGGAATGTCCCCCGCCTGAAACCCTGGAGAATTGCTGCCAGCTGGTGTAGACAATACTGAGCTGGAGGTAGGGCAGCTTCCTCTTCCTTTTTATTCAAATCCCGTTCAAAATCCCATTCACCCCAAGGCTATTGGCTCATCCTCCCAGAACTCATTCCTAACCAAAACCCAGGATTTTGTCCACTGTCTCCTCTGTCTAAAGATTTTAGGCTGCCTATGTCAGGGGTGGGGGGACTTTGGCCTTCCAGATGTTGCTCAACTGCAACTCCCATCAGCCCTAGCAAGTCAGTAATGATGGGAGTTGTAGTTCAGCAACATCTGGAAAGCCATAGGTTGCCCACACCTCCCTATGTACTGCTGTTAAGATGCCATGTACACTGTTGGGGTGGTAACAACAATGATAATTATACAACTTCAGGAAAAACAGAATAAACCTAAGCATTGGGTTTCAACTTTACTATGTTGAAAGTAAAACGACTTAACTCTGGCTAGATCACACCCAGACTTTTTACTTTTATTTTTAACAAGGACACTTTGATTTGGCTGCTGCCAGCACAGCACTGAGTTGCAATGAGTTGCAATGAATTCAACTTCATGAACTTACTCAAGGCAAGGTTTGCGGGAATCGGGACAGTCAAATGCGTTCATGCACACCTTGGAAACAAAGCTAAAGGCTGCCGCACACCCCTCAAGGATTTGAGAGGGCATCAACTAACCACAGGGATCCCCAAATACAGCACAGGTTAAGGTGGGCAGGGAATGGCAGAGCCACTGTCTAGGCGGCGGCAGGGGTGGGTGGGGAAGGTTTTAGAAACAGTAGCAGAAGCTGCAGATTTACCTAGAGAAAAGGTTCTTGATCCTATCCCAAATGCTAACGACCGTGCTACTAACTTTATCCGAGAAACTGGGGGGGCCGAGCGGGAGGGGGAGGCACAAACCAACAAAAACAGAAAACACAACGAGAGTCAGTGCAAGGAATCCCAGAGACGTAGAGACACATCCCACCAGCCAGCCCCCCAACCACCCCTGAAAATGGCCCTGCTCTCCCCTCCAGGACAACCGGGGCTGGGGAGCAGGGTAGGGAAAAGGGGGGAGGGTGGGTAAACTGAGACCCCCTTGCCACCCCTTGTACAGAAAGCCTGCTGCTTTCCCTAGCACAGTCTTCCCCCAACCTGGTGTCCTCCAGACACTTTGAACTTCAGTTCCCATCAGACCCAGCCAGGCCAGCTGAGGCTGATGGGATTTGGAGTCCCAACAGCAGAGGAAGCAGGTTTCCTAGCCCTGCTTGAAGAGATGTGCTTGTGACATGCTCTCGCTCCAGAGAATGAATCACAGGGCTGGAAGAGATCTTGGAGATGACGTAGTTCAGCCTCCAGGATCTCACTGCAGCGCAGCTCACCCAGATGTTGCTGGACTACAATTCCCATCACCACTGACCACTGGGCTGTGCCTGGTGGGAGCCATAGTCCAACACCACCCAGAGAGCACCAGGTCGGGAAGGCTGACCTAAGCTATACCCCTCCCTCTTCTCCAACACCCTGGATGATAGAAACTTCTGGCCTTGTGTCCCAAAGTGTGAAACCCATACAAAGAGGCCTTTGCTCACTCGCCCAGCCCCGAATGGAGGTTGAAACATCACTACAGTGACCCCCGCTGGTGGGAAGCTGGAGACGAAAAGCACCACAGAGCCCCATCTTCTTACCAGGTCTTGCCTGGTGGCACTTCCCAATGAGAAAGCGGGGTTAAAAACACATCCAGAATGGCTTCTGGCACAGGCCCCTTTTGCAGACACCTGTGAAGCACTTACATAGCTCACTGGGAGCACCCCTTGCTCCTGCTGGAAGAAAAAGCGGACTGCAGCTAAAAGGGTTATTTAGCTGCATTGCAGAGGGTTGGGACTAAATGACTCTTTGGGTCCCCCCGCCCAACTCTACAAATTATTATTCTATGAAACAGGCCGCCCCGCTTTCCACAAATCAGGACTCCTGCCTCATACCGAATATCCCCCCCAACCCATTCTGGAATGGGAAGGGTAGACCCATAGGGAGGGAAAGGATGTGAATTGGAAGAGGAGGCCGACCTCTCCTTTCTACACCCCATTTCCCCAGGTCAGCCGCTTTTCCTAGAAGACTTGAAAGCAGCAGGCTCCCACCTGTCAGGTACACCCCAATCTTGTCCGTTGACAGATCCCCTTTCCCTTGTTTGTTCGCTTGAGCTTTTTCGTTTGAGGAAGACAGAAGCTGCCTAGAAGCCAGGAACAGCATTCCCCTCCCTCTCCCCTGTGCCGACGGCCCCGGTACTCACGAGTCCTTCCGCTGCCGCAGGTGCTCAAAGACAAGCAGCCCCCGGGAGTTGACGCTCAGCACCAGCTCCCGCCCTTCCAGCAAGTCCATGCGGAAGGGCTTGGCCGTCAGAATCAGCTTGTGGTTCCCCTCGCCCAGGGACAGCTCCACGCTGTTATCGTCCCGGCCTGTGACAGATAATCTTTGGTGGGAGGCGGGGGTGGGAGGATTAAGGGGAAAGAACAGAGCGGGTGGCATGAAGAAAGGGAAGTGTCCAAAGGGAGGGCAGGAAGATATCCTCATGGCTAAATGCAAGATCCTGGGCGCTATTCTATACACTAGGGCTGGGCGATATATTGATGTATCGTCCAAACCCAGTTTTAAGTTCATAACGTGATCTTTGACCTAGCAACATGATATGTGTGATTCGCATAGCAAATATTTTTTGCTATGCAATAATCATGATGTGAGAAAAACCGTAAAGCCAACCAATGCCTCTACATAGCTCTATCCTTATTTCTGACATTGTGACATATCAGTATATCGCGATGCTTAGCGGGTGATATATCACGATGTTGAAAATCAGTTATCACCCAGCCCTACTATAGACTTCTACTTTGTGGTGGGAATCAACCAGGCCCCGACAAGATCTTGCTGGATCTTCCCGCGAGGAAAGGAAGGGCAGATGCTGTTTTGCTCCCCCGCCCCAGGGGAAAGGGTTCCCTTTAAAGCAGGGAAACTTTACAAGTGTGACATAACCTTCTGGAGGCCCCATGCAAGTGGTGGGTGGGGCTTGAGGGGGAAAGTGGGTGGGGCAACAAACGCAAATTCCCCATCCCACCCTGGGCCTGAGGTTCCCTGCCCCTACACTAAACCGCTGTGCCTTCTCCTCACAACCCACGGTGAGCTAGGATGCATAAATGACCCTCCATCTGCGTACCTGGTAGTGGGCGGGTCCTGGACTAACACATCTGGTACCTCATAGCGGGGCTTGAGCGGGTTCAACTCATTGATCCGGATCCGGGTCATGTTCCCTTTCAAGCCGTAGAGCTCAAGGAGGAGAGGGACCTGGAGGCAGAGAGCAGGGTCAAGTCCTGTCTTTTTCCAGAGGTGGGGAACATCTGTGGCCCTCCAGATGTTGCTGGAGTACAGCTCCCATTGTACCTGACTGCTGGCCATGCTGGCTGGGGCTGATGGGAGTCCAATGATATATGGAGGGCCCCCAGGTTCCCTGTCCCTGTTTTGCACTGAGGCTCCATCCCCAAAGCTGAGACTGCTGCCTGATACATGTATGTTTACAAGCGTGACCTATGTTTGGCTGGCAGCAGCTCTCCAAAAATTCAGATAAGGGCCTTTCCAGCCTTGCAAATGGAGGTTGTTTTTAGTGAAGAGCTGAGGGGGATTGAAATTGTGAGCTTCTCTACACCAGCCATCTGTTCTTCCACTGAGCTACACAGATGTAGGATATCTGCCTTATAAAAAGGTAAAGGGACCCCTGACCATTAGGTCCAGTCGTGACCGACTCTGGGGTTGCGGCGCTCATCTCGCTTTATTGGCCGAGGGAGCCGGCGTTTGTCCGCAGACAGCTTCTGGGTCATGTGGCCAGCATGACAAAGCCGGTTCTGGCAAACCAGAGCAGCACACGGAAACGCCGTTTACCTTCCCACCAGAGCGGTACCTATTTATCTACTTGCAGTTTGCCGTGCTTTCGAACTGCTAGGTTGGCAGGAGCAGAGACCGAGCAACGGGAGCTCACTCCCGTCGCGGGGATTCGAACCGCTGACCTTCTGATCGGCAAGTCCTAGGCTCTGTAGTTTAACCCACAGCACCACCCGCGTCCCCTTATACCAGGTCATAAATTTGGCACTCTAGTCAAGCACTCTCTCCTCCAGGGTAGCAGTTATCCAAGGTCTCTCTTGCAGATGCCCTCCAACCAGTGTTCAAAATTAGCTAGGTACCAGGCGTGTTTTGCAAATTACATGGGCCCCATCACGACCACATGGAGATCCCTGGACGCCAGGTTGGTGACTGACATCTCCATCTGGCTGCCGCTTCAGCTTTCTTAAGCAGGTAAGCAGAAGGGCTTATTTACTGCATTTATATCCTACCTTTTTCTCCAAAGAGTGCATGGTTCATCCCATTCCTCAGTTAATCCCTACAAGGACCCTGTGAGGTAGGTCAAGATAATGTGACTGGCCCAAGGTCACCCATAGAGCTTCATGACTGAGTGGGGATTTGAACCCCGATTTCCCAGGTCCTAGTCCAACACTCTAACCACTACACCACCCTGGCTACCTAGGGTTTCAACTCATCAATTCACCTTGTTTGCTTCATTGATGAGCTGGATCTTCATGGAATCCTGGCTGAGCTGCAACGACTCAAGGAGCGCTCTGTAGGGTGAACTCCCAGCTTCCACGTTCCTCTGGCGCCTAGGGAGAGGAAACCATGGTTACTGGAGGCAAATGATCAGGGCCACCTTTTACTACCTCCCCCTCCCATTTTAGGAAGCTTGTTTGTTTCTGTACTCGTAGCCACAAGAGGAAACTTCACGGCACAGGGAAAGGACCGCAGCCCTTCCTCAGGGAACAGGAATCCTGTTGAGGAAATGAGTGCCAGCCCTTTTTCCTCAGCCAGGACAAACATTTAAACTTTTTTCTTTAAAAAAATGTTTCTAAGCTGCTTTTATTAATATTGTTTTAATGCTGCTATTTTTCACTCTGGGCTCCTTTGGAGCAATACAATGAAGAAATAAATAACAAGAACATCAGACAAGCACTGCTCATCAAGTCCAGCATCCTGTTTCCACACTGGTCAGCCAGATACCCCAGTGGGAAGCCTGTTGACGACAACAGTAAATGATTTCCAGGAACTGCTGTTCAGAGGCACACTCTGGCCGGTGGGGAGAGTCAGAATTAAGGCTACCAGTGGCTGGCTGATGCTTTTATTGTAAGACAATAAGAGCCTCCTGGATCAGGCCGGAGGCCTACCTGGTCCTGTATCCTGTTCTTATACCTCGGGTTAAATATGCTTCAGGTTGAGCGTTTTCGTGTTGCACTCCGCGGTGACCCGGAAGTAATGGAACGTGTTACTTCCGGGTTTCGCCGCTTGCGCAGACGCTCAAAATGATGTCACGCACATGCATGGAAGCGGCGAATTGCGACCCGCGCACGCACTGGTTGCGTCCGCTTCAGGATGCGAACGGGGCTCCGGAACGGATCCCATTCGCATCCAGAGGTACCACTGTACTGGTCAAACAGTAAGGGAAGACCACAAGCAGTAAGGGAAGACCACAAGCAGGACCTGAGTTCAACAGCAACACTCTCCCCACTGGAGAGTCCTCCTCTGACAGCAGAGATAAGACGCCCAACTTACTTGCAAAAAGAGCTCTGGTCACATGTCTTGAAGTTGCTTCTGTCCACAGCAGTGACAACAGCCAGGGAAAGAGCTAACCAAGCAAGAGCTGCCATCTCGAGTCTATTGGGAAGGAAGACATTTCTCCATGCAACACATTGTTAACTTGCAGACTCCCCACCACCAGTTGTACTTGAGGGCTGCTGGCTCACAGAGACAGAAAGTGTGTTTTGATGTAAATGGCCCCGGATTTATCTCCAGGCAGAGGTAGGGCAGACTCCCTGCCTGAAACCCTGGAGTGCTGCTGCCAGTAAGTGCAGACAATACTGAGCTAGATGGACCAGGGTCTCACTCAAGGTGCCTGCTCCAGGCCAGCTAGCATTAACCACCAAGGTTCATCCTACAACTACCTGGATTGTGCTCAAAAGGGATGTTTAAGGCCCAGGTGCCATCTGGAATTCCTACACCAGCCTAACCCAAGCAGCACAGACACAGAATGCCTTTTCAAAGCTAAGATCCCACTGACACAGGCTGCTCAATTGCTTCAATGAAAAAGGGAAACGAGAATGGGAATGGTCTACAGAAGATAGATAGAATAATGGAGTCACAGAATTGTAGAGTTGGAAGGGACCATGAGGGTCCCATGGACTGCAAGAAGATCAAACACATCCATTCTTAAGGAAATCAGCCCTGAGTGCTCACTGGAAGGACAGATCGTGAAGCTGAGGCTCCAGTACTTTGGCCACCTCATGAGAAGAGAAGACTCCCTGGAGAAGACCCTGATGCTGGGAAAGATGGAGGGCACAAGGAGAAGGGGGCGACAGAGGACGAGATGGCTGGATAGTGTTTTCGAGGTTACCAGCATGAGTTTGACCAAACTGCGGGAAGTAGTGGAGGACAGAGGTGCCTGGCGTGCTCTGGTCCAGGGGGTCACGAAGAGTCGGACACGACTAAACGACTAAACAACAACAAATGAGGGTCATCAAGTACAACCCCAGCAATGCAGGAATCTTTTGCCCAATGTGTGGCTCAAACCCTTGGCTCTGACATTAAGAGAATCATACTCTAGCATTAAACAACATCCTTTGGTGGGGGGTAATCAGGACTGCTGAGACCATCTGCATGCAAAGCGGATGCTCTACCACGGAACTACAGCCCTTCCCCACAGTGTTTAAAAAACACAGGTCCTGTGCAAGCTCTCAACTGAAAGATGGCTTCTGGATTGCCTTATCTCATCTGTAGTGTAGTAATGACGAAAAGAAAGATCACCAGATAGGAACACAGAAAACCGCTTTACACCAAAGCAGACCATTGCTCCATCTAGCTCACTGCTGTCTACACTGGCATCGTTTCTCCAGGGTCTCAGACAACAGGCTTTGCCAGCCTGACCTAGATGTACTGGGGATCGAAGCTAGGATCTGTAGAGCACTAAACATGTGCCTGATCTACGCAACATGATTTTTTTTTTGATGCAGGAGATTTATAAATCACATATTTTTTTACAAACCTCTTTACATGGTGTACAACTAAAACTATAGATAAACAACAGCTGAAATCTACTAACCAATTAGAAATGCACAAAACCATTATGATTAAAACGCAGAATGAAAGAGTAAAATGTAGGTAACCAAATTATATGTCTGGGCAGGCATGCAAAAATGCACTCACACACAAATCAGCATTGGCAGAACATCAACAAGGGGTTCTGGCTCCTAATTATTTAACAACAGCAACAAGAAAAAGCTTTTCTCTCTCTCAAAATTAGGCAGTTAGAATTCCACATATGCAGCTCATTCAAGGGGATTTGTACTTGTACACGTACATTATCCCCATTTCTGGCTCATGAGGTGCATCCTCCTCTTCTCCAGCCACTATACCTGTCTCTGAATGGTGGAGCTTGGGGCCTTAGTAAAAACACCAGAGTGGGATTCCGCCTAAACGGCCCTTGCTCACATCCACAACACGCTGAAAGCCCTGCCTCAGCATTATGTTCTACCTTGATCACTGGCGTCCTGCAATGGGGTGCTTCTCGTGGCCCCCCATGCCCCTGGGTTTCGGTGACCCCTGCTCTGTGAAACTTCCTGCCAGTGAAGGATTGGCAGGAATCATCTCCGCCTCCTTTCATGTATCTCCAAAAAACTGTTATTCAGACAGGCCTTTGCAATGTGGATTTCTTTTTGCCAATGAATATCTACTGATATTCTTACTGATGTTTTTATGTCTCTTAATGTAACTTTGTACACTGTATACCAACCTGCTATATATTTTTTTGAAAATGCAGTCTATAAACACTTTAATAAATAAATTGATATGTTAATACATATGAAGAACAGCATTTCTATACCACTTGAGCAATCAAGGCTTCCCCAAAGAATTCTGGAAACTGTGTTTTGTGAAGGATGTAGAGGATCATAGGTCTTGAAGGTTCTCCCAACAATTCTCAGCACCCTTAACAAACTACAGTTCCCAGGATTCTTGAGCGGTAAACAGGGAGTCATGATTATTAAAAGGGCATGAGAGTGCTTTCAATGTATAGAGTAGATGCGACTGTAAAATCTGCCAACACCTGTTCTCAAAGAACAGACTCATTCATAGCAGGAATGCCAAGATGTGATCCAGCCATCTGCTGTGTATTCAGTGATCAGGAAGCAGCTTCTAGAGACAAAACTATGGGCACAGGGAGAGTGCAAAGGGCAAACAGAGCTCTCCACTGCTGGTGTGAAGGTCAGTGCCTATTTCCACACATGCTGCATGTGAGTGATCAAAGGCTCAAATGCAGGAGCCATGTGCTAATAGCAGGATCAGCACACTGGGCTGGCCAAGACCTCACATGCAAAAGCATGAAGTTCTGAAGAAAGTTTCAGTAAAAAGATAAAAAGAAAAACTGCCCCTTTATTTTTTGGTTCCTCGTCTTTTTCAAAACATAGTTTCTTGAGGCAGGGATCTGTCCTTTTTGGTGGTTCACATTATTTTGAAAAGTATTTTGAAGCACAGAACAAGAACAAAACTAAGGGAAATCATCACAACCATGCCATGGTTCACTCACAAGAACTACAATTGGGATAGCTATTAGGGAACATAGGAAACCATATTATATAGAATCAGACTATTGGTCTGCCTAGCTCAGCTGACTGGCAACAGCTCTCCAGGGTTTTAGGCAGGGGTCTCTTCCAGCTCTGTCTAAAGATTTTGCGGACTGAACCTGGGACCTTCTGCATGCAAAGCAGATGTTCTACCACTGAGCTGTGAACACAGCACAGGTACATAGGAAGCTGCTTTGTACTGAGTTGGCACAACGGTCCACCTAGCCCAGCGTTCTTGACACTGACTGCCAGTGGCATCTCCAATCAGATGCTCTACAGCACAGACCCATGGCTATGCAAAAATGTGCAGATCAGTGTTCACAACTGCGCAGAGCACAGTCCACAGTACAAATCATTTTCATAGTTTTCTGTAAATCTCAGCAGAAGAAAGTTTCTAGTCCTCAAGAACATACAAAATAAAAGTAACTGAAAATGAAATGGTCAACAAGCAAAAAGGGTCAGTGCTGTGCTTCTTAATAACTGGTACAGAGCACGGCAGGCTAGCCAATGGGCTACAAAGGACAGCTGGATCAAGTGAAAGGCCCATCTAGTCCAAGATCCTGTTCTCACAGTCAAACCAGATCCCCAGAGGAATCTTGCAAACTAAGTTTGAAATCAAAGCCCAGCCTTGGTTTTGCTTAGGTGGTTTTGGACTAGTGTCCCCTGAACTCGGTCTGCCAGAATGGAAATATTGGATTATCTGCTTCATAATAAAAAGTAACTGTGGAGATGAATGAGAGAAAGGTCGTACCCACACCATACATTGGGAGGCCTAGCTACACCGCAAAATATCCAGAAAAGTGCAGTTGGTGAAGGGCGCTGGGAACTGTAGATCCCTGACAGGGTAAATTAGCTCCCAGGATTCTTTGCACTGAGTGTTTTAAATGCATGGTGTGCGCACAGCACAGGTAGACAGGCGTGTAGGCAGGTGGCTGCATTGTAAGGGGTCTGCAAGCCTTAGAAGGGGCTTATGGGGGGTGGAGAAATGGAAAAGGGTCCTGCAAGGGATTCGGGGACCATGGGCTGGCTGGGTGAGCAGGGGCTGGCGATGCGGGGCAAGGAGCAGCACGCGCACCTGTGGGGCGCCCTGAGGGAAGAAGGTCAATTCCAGAAGCGACGTGGAAGCACAATGGGGGCGGGGAGACCATGTGGGGCTGGAGGGCGGGAATAAGGCGGCTGTGGGAAGGGAGCGGGGGCTGAAGGGGAGCCCCGGAAGTTGAAGGGTCATTCAGGAGGAATGAAGAGTTGGTGGTCTTCGGTGGGGAGGGAGGGAAGCCATTCTGAAAACAGCCCTCCCCCCACGCCCTACCCCGCAGAGCCGCCACCCCACAAGTGAGCCTCGTTCTCACCTCCCTACTGCTGCCGCCGCCGCCATCTTGGATCCCGCTTCACTCCCCCCTCCCGCCGAGGGTTATCTGCCCCACCCCGTCCCCACCGAGGCTTCTGATTGGATCCGGCGGCATGAGCCCGCCCCTTCGCTTCTCGAATCGGCCGGCCGGCCGCTCCGCCGCGGGTCCCTCCCACTCGCTGTCGCATTATTCATGAGCGGGCTTTCCCGGCGCGTGCGTACACCGGAGGCCGCTAAGGCACGGCGGCAAAGGCACGTTTCCCGGGAGCGGGGGATGGGGGCAGGCAGTGCTCGGACGCCTGGGTCCCATTCTGGGAAATCATGATGACACGAAGCTTCGGTGCCTGGATCCTATTGTGAGATAGGAAACTCGAACGCCTGGGTCCCGTCCTGGGGGAAATGAACGTCAGGGATCCGATTCTGAGAAAGGAGTCTTGGACTGGTCCTGGCCCCTTTCTGAAATCTTAGAAAGTGAGCAGTAGGATGTGTGTTCATCTAGCCAAAAACGAGAAGCCAGCTGTCCCCCACCGCAATGCCCCAAACTCTGTTCATTTGGGGCTGTATATATCCTCTTTTATTCCAACACACATCTCCCTTCGAATGATTTAGTCCAGGGGTCTGCAACCTTTAAGACAAAAAGAGCCACTTGGACCCGTTTCCGAAAGAAAAAAAAAACTGGGAGCCACAAAACCATTGTGACATTTAAAACAAATATATCTTGGGAGCCGCGATCTGACAGCGGGCAGCGCCCGCCACAGTGGGGAGTGTCAGGGCGCACAATGCGCCTCCTCCCCTCGCTAGTATCCGCCCCGGAGCTGCGGCAAAGGTGTAAAAGAGCCACATGCGGTTCCGGAGCCGCGGGTTGCAGACCCCTGATTTAGTCAAATAAAATTTTTAAAAGCTAAAGACCTACCCCTTTAACAGTCGTGGCTTCTCCAACCCCAAACCCTGGAAACTGCAGTTTATCCTTAGGAGCTACAATTCCCAACACCCTTAAATTACAGTTCCCATTATTATTCAAGGGAAGCCATGCGGCTTAAATGTACAGTGTGGATATGGCACCAGTCATCAGTTAACAGGATCAGGTAGCTGGCGATGGCGAGAGGGCCATAGCTCAACAGCAGAGCACCTGCTTCGCATGCAGAAGGTCCCAATAATTCAGTCATTAGTGTCTCCATGTAGGGCTAAGAATTTACCCCGAATTAAACCCTACAGAGCTGCTGCCAATAAGTTTGACATGGTAAAAGCCGCACTGAATTCTAAGCTATCAAGAAAGGCAGTGTGGTGTAGTGGTTAGAGTTGAGGTGACCTTGTGGCCTTCCAGGTGCTCTGGAACTGCAACTTCCCTGTTGCCTGTGCTGCCTGGGGCTGATGAGAGCTAAAGCCCAATGACACCTGGAGGGCAACACATCCCTGGGTAAGAATGTCTTAAGAAGGTAAGACACACCCGCTAGATCAGGCCATTGACCCATCTAGTCCAGCATCCTGTTCTCTCAGTGGCCAACCAGAAGCCTGTGGAGAACCTGAAAGCAGGACATGAGCACAACAGCACTCTGTCCTCCTGCGAGGGATCTGATCAGTCAGTGTGAACAGGAGGCTGGACTTCGATGAGACAATGGCCTGATGCAGCAGGGTTCTTATATGTTTGTTTGTATGTATGTATGTATGTATGTATGTATGTATATCTACTGGGACGCAGGTGGCACTGTGGGTTAAACCAGAGCCTAGGACTTGCTGATCAGAAGGTCGGTGGTTCGAATCCCTGCGACGGGGTGAGCTCCCATTGCTCGGTCCCTGCTCCTGCCAGCCTAGCAGTTCGAAAGCACGTCAAAGTGCAAGTAGATAAATAGGTACCGCTCCGGCGGGAAGGTAAACGGCGTTTCCGTGTGCTGCTCTGGTTCGCCAGAAGCGGCTTAGTCATGCTGGCCACATGACCCGGAAGCTGTACGCCGGCTCCCTCGGCCAGTAAAGCGAGATGAGCGCCGCAACCCCAGAGTCGGCCACGACTGGACCTAATGGTCACGGGTCCCTTTACCTTTATGCATATCTACTACATATTTTGGACAGTTCTTTGTTGTTATGGACTGGCTGGACACAAAGGAATGGCGGGAGAAACCAGATGGAGAAGCACCAAGGGGAGAAGGATCAGAACTTGGCGAATGGGGAGTGGTGGTGGGATAACAATGAGTAGTAGCCCAAAGGAGAAGACTGGGAAGAGGAGGTGTCAGAAGCCGAAGAGGTAACAGGGCCTAGTGAGCTGGAGAGTCTGTGTCAGAGAGAAGTCTGGAATCAGAGGCAGAAGCTGAAGCAGGAGGGTGGGAGGAGAGAGGTCAAGGGTGTCTCCCACTCCTGCTGCGACAAGCTCTCCTCCCTGCCTCCCAGAACCAGAAGAGACATGAAAAGGGTGGAGAAAGGATTGGTGACGCATAGTCGCCATCGCCAATTGCTTGGGGAAAACCCTGGAGAGGAGGGGACGTAGGCAGCTGTGGGGAGGCGGGGACCTTTAGTCTCAGCAGCTGCTTCATGGAGGCAACATCTACTGGAGATGAGTTGCTCATTAGGCCTGACACTCCTGTGCAGATTGTGTTTTTGCTAATAAAGAGTTAACTCCAACTTGCAGAGTGTGATTTACTGCTGGCTCGCTCTGCATTTTGAACACCTCTTAAAATACCATAACCAAATTTTGCACAATGCTTCCCGAGATCAAGGAACAAGTTTTTCTCTGTGTTTGGACAGGTTTTTTAAATCAAGATGGCAGACTGAACCTTTTGAAACAGCACTGATTCTAACCGCAGATCACAAAATTGCACTGATCTTCTTTGGCTTCCTAAACCCCTGAGCAAACCCAGGTGGAAGGCCGCTGGTGTTCTTTCGTTGGCTGGAATTTGTCATTTAATTATGATGATGATTTTTTACAAATGACAAAGAATTTGCAGGAACACTCTTTCTGGATAAAAGTGCCAGTGCTGTGTGAGCTGCTCTTTGTATGCCAAGCCAGCTGCAGAGTCATATAAGCTCCTTTTCCTTTTTTAAAAAAGAAATTGAAATTTGCTCAACCACATTGTTGCAACTGCTTATTTCGCCATCCAGATGGAAATTCTCTTAGCCCTCTGTCTCTAACTGAAAAAGCAAAGGGACAGAAGTTCCTTCTTCACTTTTTTTATTATTTAGAAAACGGTTTAACCCATCACCTCCCACAAAAACCACCCAACTGGGCTGTGATGATGCAAAAGCAGAAAGGCCAGCAACCCTCCAGCCCTGCTGAAAATGACTGACAGCAAGAACCCCGTGCTACACATGACCTCTTTGTAGCACTTGAATCGTCCCTGAAAAGGAAAGTAGTAATTGCCCAGACGGCATTTAGGCACAAAGAGGTCAAGCAGGACTCTTGTCACACACAAGCGGAGCTCTGGTACCAATAGGGGGACATCTCTCTTTGGACTGGCTATATAGATCGGTGCTCAAGTATGCATGGATAAGTTTAGGCAAGTTCTGGCATTATGGTCAGTTGTTCCCACACAACAGCATCAGAAACCTTCTGGAGAAGAGCCCTCTGTTTTGTAAGATAAGCTGGCCACATCTGTTTATGCAAAGTGTTGTATCCAAGTGCTACTCAGAGAAGGCCCACTGAAATCAAAGCTTCAATGAATAGGACTTAGCTGGCTACAACCCCATGTGGCAAACCCCCATCACAGGAATTGTAGTAGGGGGCAATCAATGGCCAGCTCAGAGCCACTCTAAGAAGCAGCCCAACAGGCAAAAGGCTTCACCTGCCCAAATCCTTACTTTAGTGAAGCAGTCTGGGGAAAACACTCTCACGTCAAGCAAGGCAGTACTGACTGGGCCCTGCTCGTGTTGAAGCATTTGCATTTTGGGCCCACAGAAGAGCTCTGCATAACCCAGAAACATGAGTCTTCCAAGTTATGCAGAGCTCTTCAGAAGGGCAACATTTCACCAGCTCTGTGTAACTAGAAATATTTGCACATTCTTATACCCACTCACCAACCAAGCAGCCCAGTAAGTGATTATTACTTAATCTATTTGTCCTTTATTACAGGGAAATGGGTTTGGGTTTTTTTGCGGGGAGGGGTGGTTTGTACCAGAATTTATTCACCAAATTTTCCTTCCTTGTCCCCTCCCCATTCTTGTGCATTTAGGAATGTGTACCTGCTCAGCGATTGTAACCTCCGTGGGAATCTTAACAGATTTCCAGATCATAGCAAGACATTGAGAAACCAGCCATATAGGACCATAGGAAGTGAGCTAACAGATCTGGAAAAACAAGATAGAGAAATGCAAAAGTTTCAGGCATTCGGCCCTCAGGCTACCTGGATATGGCCATGTCAACTGACACTGACAGCCATATCACATGGCACACAGCAGAGTACACAAGACTGTGTCCATACTGGTACCATCTGGCTTTAACCGAGGCCTCTGACCCTCTCAAGTGCCAGGTCATCCTGGCAACTTCTCTACTTGCTGCATGTTGTGTTTTTGAAGCAACATCTCATGGCTTACAACTGCATTTTCAGCTCACACTTCGTAGGTCCTTCTGCAAACTAAGCTGCCAACACCAGCTGGGGTGGCATTGCATTGAAGCTGAGGATAGAGATGAGGCCTGGGAAAGAAGGACCTTCTGTTCCTTCTTTCTCATGACAACCCCCAACTGCTGCACACCTGGACAAGTCATATGACAGTTTCCCCTTTGCTTACAATCAAAAGCAGAGTTTTAAAAAGGCAGAAAGGCAGGATGTTCCCTCCCCTGACAGTGGCAGGCGGGCTGACCAATCCCACAGGGCAAAAGCACCAAAAGGGGCGCTAGATCTGGAAGCGCCCCGAGAGCAACCCCAGCCGGTCAATGTTTTTATGCAGGACGCTGTGCAGAACGCAAAGGTATTTGCCAATGTCGGTGTCTCTGCTGAAGTCCCGGAAGAAGAGTCCTGTGCCAGCGTTGAAGGTGAACTTCTGCGGCAGCGGGCTGTTGTCGCGCATGTAGTCCCAGACGCTGAGGAGCAAGAGGTGGACCTCAAAGGGCGCCAGCTGGTCAAAAATCTCATGCATGTTGCTGAGCACGGGCGGGAGGAGGTGGCCCTCGCCCATGCAGGCCACCAGGGCGCAGGAGGCCTGCAGGTGCCAGGGGGAGCTGGTGGTGTCGTTCTCCCGCGAAGCCTCCCAGTGCGCCATCAGAGTCGCCAGGAGGCCGCGGAGAAGCACCGAGCAGTAACAGAGGGCCGGCCTCCCCGCCGCCACCAGGCTAAGCAGCTGGAAGAGCAGGGGGTTGTCGCGGAAAGCCCTCCCGATCTGGATATCCCGCTCCACTGTGTTGCGGGTGTGCTCCTCCGGAGGCCACGCCAACTCGCTGTTGGTGATGTCAGGGCAGACGGTCTCCACCAGCACCACCGCCACCGTCTTCGCCGCCTCGGGGCTGACGGCAGCGTGCTGGGAGGGCTCCGGGCTGCAGCGCTCAGCTCCGCAGCACCGCAGCAGCAACCCCAGGAAGGTCTGGACGTTGTGGGAGACCTCCTCCGGCTCTCGTTGGTAGGGGGCGTGGGGCGGCTTCAGGCCCCTCCCAATCACGCCGGCATGGAAGACAGACCACACACTCCCCGAGAAGTTCACCGCGGCCATAAATCGCCGGTTGATATCCAGCAGGGAGACCTTGGTGCCTTCCAGGGCGGCAGGGTCGTTCCCGACTGCAGGAGGCTCGGGCAGCCCACCAAAGAGCTCGGCGTTCCCTGGGTGCAGGGCCCCCTCCACCAGGTACTGAAGTATGGCCTTGCCAGCGGTGGGCGAAGCCCCGCTGAGGCAGCAGAGGAGGCGGCTTCCGTAGCTGATGCCCGTGGGGCACTTGCAGCGCAGCACTAGGAAGAAGTGGTGGACGGCCGAGCGGATGAGGAAAAGGAGGTGAGCCGGCCGGATGGCCTTTGGCATGGGGCAGACGGAGAGCAGCAAGGCCGCCACCTGGGCCACCTCTGGGTTGCAGTGCAGCAGGAGCTGCCCGAAGTCATAGAGGTGCGCCGCGACAGCCTCACCCAGCTGGTGGCCCATGGAGGCGGGGCCCTCACTCTCCCTCTGCATGATCAAGGCCAGGTTCTGGAAGAGCTGAGCCATGTGCTGCTCCGAGAGGCCGCCAGCGTGGATCTGGCACACGCACTTCTTCACGGTGGCCGGCAGCAGGTCGCTCATGCAAGAGCTGAGCACGGCGTAGAGCTGAGTGGCCAGGCTGAGCTCCTCCTGGCTCTTGGCCAGCGTCAGCAAAAAGAAGAGGGCCTCGCTGGCGCAGCTGGGGGTGCAGTAGACGGAGAGGAGGACCAGCAGCTGGTGCTGCCAGAGGAACCTCTTCCTCTCCAGCCGCAGCGTCTCCACGCACAGCTCCCGCACGTGGCCCTTCAGCTCGTCCAGGAAAGGCACCGGCCGCGGAGGGGCCTCCGCCAAGCTGGCCGAGCCCCGGTTGTACACCAGTTTCTGGAGGTTGAGCAGCAGCAGCTGGATGACACGGTCGCAAGCCTCCCGCACGCTGTCGTGGACGGCCAGGCCTGGGGTGGTGATGACAGAAGCCGGCATGGCTGTGTTGATGAGGAACTGCAGGGTGCGGTAAGCTCCTCCCGATGTCTGGCAGATGAGGTGCACCACGATGCTGACCATGTTCTCCAGGTCCTCCCGAGGGAGCGAGGCGAAGTGCTGGTGCAGCTGGTTGAGCACGCCTGGCTTGAGGGAGTCCACCAGCTCGGCCGAGATGGTGCCCAGCAGAGTGGGAGACATGACGGCCAGCTGGAGCAAGAAGGGCACAGTGGCCTTCTGCTGCTGGTCCCGCGTGGGGCCCAGGCTCCCATGGAACATCCTTAGCAGCTCCTGCCTGATGCTCTCGGAGTGGCGGGAGGCCAAGTGGCCCAGGATGCCCACCACCGAGGCGATCTTGGGCACCCTCTTGTCTGCCGCTGTGGCGCTAGGGAAGAGGAGGAGGTCGGCCGAGGCCGTGCCGTGCATGCAGAAGTCCTTCAGCCCGCAGGAGAGCACGCGGTTGATGATTGTGTTGGGGAAGGACGAGCCGATGTGGGCCACCACCCAGTCGAAGTGCGGAGAGTGCTGGACCGAGGTGTCCAGCAGGGCGTCCACGCAAGCGTCCGGGCAGGTGCTGATCATGGAGGAGAGGCACTGCGTGTAGATCTCCATCAGCGTCCGAGTCGCCTTGCAGGACATCCACAGCTGCAGCAGCTCGTTGAGGCTGCTGGCGTGGGGCACGCCATGCCGGCCAGCATACTTGCTGCTCAGCTGTCCCATCAGGTCGATGGACCAGGCCGAGACCAAGCCTGCCCACGCCTTGGGGTTCATGCGGACGAACTCGGACAGCACGGCCTGGATCTCTTGCACCACGTCGTCCAGGTTGGGACCCTGGGAGCGGATGGAGCCCAGCCCACCCTCGCTGCTCTCCAGGTCCAGCAAGTAGGTGCACACGTACTCATCAAAGACACCCCGGAGGTGGTCCAGGACGGCGCTGCGAGCAGGTGGCAGACTGCGCAGCAGCAGGATGGCGCATCGGGCATGCTCCTTCAGGGTGAGTTTGTTGCCGTGCAAAGGGTCTACACCACTAAGGAAGGCCTTGATTTCCTGGGCCAGCTCTTGCGAACTGCAGGAGGCAAAGGAAAAAGAAGGAAACATAGCATCATTCCTGGGTCAATGTTCCTAAACAAGACTGTTTTAAAGTGGTATGATACTGCTTTAAATGTGTAGTACAGGTGGGGCCTTAATTTGCTTGCAAGGGCTTACTCCAGGCATAGGCAAACTCAGTCCTCCAGATGTTTTGAGAGTACAATTCCCATCATCCCTGACCACTGGTCCTGTTCGCTAGGGATCATGGGAGTTGTAATCCCAAAACATCTGGAGGGCTGAGTTTGCCTATGCCTGCTTTACTCTATTACCATCTCACAACAGAAACTAGGTTTATCGCCATGTGTTCCCACAGAGGCATTTCTCTCTTTTCAATTCCCCCCCCCTATCCAGCTTGAAAAAGTGTTCTGTTTAATTCATAAGCTCACAGTCCACTTTATAAACGATGGCTGGTGTTAATGATTTTTAAAATTTGCTTTAAAATGTGATTTGCTAAATATTTGAACTTATGCATGTGTCTTTTCACAAGAAAAACATGACCAGGGTAGGGGAAAGTTGTCCAGTGGTGAGAGCTTCCTTTCAAAAATTATTCTGTAATTATTAGCCCTGAGTCTGATCCAGCATGTTAACATAGGAAGCTCCCTTATACCAAGTCAGATCCTTTCTCCATCTAGCTCAGTATTGGTTACACTGACTGGCAGTAGCTCCAGGGCTTCAGGCAGTTCTTCCCAGCCCTGCCTGGAGATGCTACTGGGTACAGAACCTAGTACTTTCTGAGCTCAAAGCAGATGCTTTGCCTCCAGTCCTATTTCCCATCCCAAGGCACCCTATCTGTCACTTCTGAATTTCCCAACAAGCCTTATAGATTTGCAGAGTTGGAAGGGACCCCACGGGTCATCTAGTCCAACCCCCGTTGCTGTGCACAATAGTAGCCGCAACTTCACCCAAAATGCACATAAATGGTACATATGCTTTCCCTGTGTTAACCCTCCCTGCTACCACTTCTCTTCGGATTTTAGACTGCATGCTCTTTGAGGCAGGGACCTCTGTAAAATGTCACAAGCGTAATTATTCCTTTCCAGAGCCACCAGAGCAAGTGACCATCAACACACCCTCTGTACAAAGATGAAGGGACTGGGTGGTGCCAGCGTAAAGGGGGTGTCCTAGTCCCTTACAGGTGGCAGGGAGGAGAGAGAAGAGGTAAGAGAATCAGTACCTGAGCGATGGAGAAGCAGCTGCTGGTTTGGGGCTGGGGGTGGACCCCGGATGCCCTGCCACCCCTGGGGGATCGCACAGAGCAGACATACCGCCCAGGGGGAGAAAAGCTGCAGAAGAACCAGTCCCTTTGTCCCCCCTACTTCCCTTCTGCGCCTGCGCGCGGTTGAGTGGCGTTGAGGGAAGCATACAAACAGCACACAGAAAGGGCCCCCTTGGAAAATAGTTCCGTGCAGGCCTGCCGTCCCTTCAGATTAGCGTTCCACTTTCCGTTATAAAGCTTGGCACCCATGGAAGGCAAGCGCCGTGTCACTCTGCTTTGGCCGGAGGAGCGTTCCTCAATTGCCTTGACTTGCCAATTGCCAGTCAGAATGGTTTTTTGCTTCTTTTACAGGGCAGTTGCCAAAACTGAGGTGTATGTGTCACCTGTTAAAAAAAGAAGAAAAATTGTGGCACCTTAAAAGCCCAACAGGTTTTTTTTAATTACATGATCTGTTTTTAGTATTATCATTAATCATCATCATCACCATCATGAAAGTGCATGACACATTCTCACCCTCCACCCCCCCACCCCCCCGGTTTATACCAGTCCTTTCAGATTTCTGTACAAATACAAGGGAAAACAAAAGACAGTAATCAATTAACCAGGAAGGGAAAGAAGCAGGCGGCAGAGTAACAAAACAGATCCCTGACCTCAAGGGCCTCAAACGGGGAAACAAATGGGGTAGGAATATACATTTCGTTGACTTACACTATTTAAAAATAATTCTGAAAATCAAAAGGTGTGGGGGCAACTTTACACACAGGCTTTGGGCCTGTAATTTGAAAGGTGTCATTATGACTTCTTTTGGACCAGGGGTAGTCAACCTTGTTATACCTACCGCCCACTAATGCATCTTTTTCGATGGTAAAATTTCCTTGCCGCCCACCAGTGCTCAATGGAAGGAGGGTTCAGCTTGTGCCATAGAACCCCCTACTGCCCACCTAGAATCCTGAAACGCCTACTAGTGGGTGGTAGGGACCCTGTTTTAGACGGACCAGTGGAATACAACATATGAACATAAGAAAAGTCCTGCTGGATCAAAGGTCCATCTAGTCCAACATCCTGTTCTCATGTCTAAAGGAGATGCCCATCAGAAACTGCATTCAAAATCACCGTGCAGCCACGGATTTGTTTGGGGGTCCTGGGCCAGTGTCTCTTGAACTCGGTCTGTCAAATGGAGATATTGGATTACCTGTCTCATAATAAAAAATAATTGCAGAGATGGATCACATCCACACTATACATTTAGAGTACACGGCTCTCCCCAAAGAATTGGGGGTGGCCAGAGGTTGGACTAGATGACCAACTGAATTGCAAGGAGCGGAACTAGATGACTGTCAGGGTCCCTTCCAACTGTACAATTATGTGATTCTAAGAATACAGGGAAGTGCAGTTGGTTAAGGGCGCTGGGAATTGTAGATCCCTGACAGGGTAAATTAGCTCCCAGGATTCTTTGCACTGGGTGTTTTAAATGCATGGTTTGCGCACAGCACAGGTAGACAGACGTGCAGGCAGGTGGCTGCATTGTAAGGGGTCTGCAAGCCTTAGAAGGGGCTTGTGGGGGGTGCAGAAATGGAAAGGGGTCCTGCAAGGGATTCGGGGACCATGGGCTGGCTGGGTGAGCAGGGGCTGGCGATGCGGGGCAAGGAGCAGCACGCGCACCTGTGGGGCGCCCTGAGGGAAGGAGGTCACTTCCAGAAGCGACGTGGAAGCACAATGGGGGCGGGGAGACCATGTGGGGCTGGAGGGCGGGAATAAGGCGACGGTGGGAAGGGAGCGGGGGCTGAAGGGGAGCCCCGGAAGTTGAAGGGTCATTCAGGAGGAATGAAGAGTTGGTGGTCTTCGGTGGGGAGGGAGGGAAGCCATTCTGAAAACAGCCCTCCCCCCACAGCCGCCACCCCACAAGTGAGCCCGGCTCTCACCTCTCCGCGGCTACCGCCGCCATCTTGGATCCCGCTTGACTCCCCCGTCTCGCAGAGCGCTATCACCACCGAGGCTTCTGATTGGATCCCGCGGCATGAGCCCGCCCCTTCGCTTCTCAAATCGCCCGGCCGGCCGCTCCGCCGCGGGTCCCTCCCACTCGCTGTTGCATTATTCATTACCTTGTTAACCTTTCAGGTGCCGCAAGACCCCTTTGGAGTTGTTTTTTTATTTGACACACAGTACAAGTTCACGGGACGCGGGTGGCGCTGTGGGTAAAAGCCTCATCGAAAGGTCGGCGGTTCGAATCCCTGCGGCGGGGTGCGCTCCCATTGCTCGGTCCCAGCGCCTGCCAACCTAGCAGTTCGAAAGCACCCCCGGGTGCAAGCAGATAAATAGGGACCGCTTACTAGCGGGACGGTAAACGGCGTTTCCGTGTGCGGCTCTGGCTCGCCAGATGCAGCTTGTCACGCTGGCCACGTGACCCGGAAGTGTCTCTGGACAGCGCTGGCTCCCGGCCTCTTGAGTGAGATGGGCGCACAACCCTAGAGTCTGTCAAGACTGGCCCGTACGGGCAGGGGTACCTTTACAAGTTCACAGGGACTTACTCCCGTGATTTGAGGGGGTTCCATTCTATTGATATGTCAACTAAGCGCCAGCACTTGGGCTGGTGGCAATCAATTCACATAAGCAGCTCCCAACTTGGTAAACAGTTGCTACACTCCCTCCTTTTCTAAACTAAAGTAACGGTAAAGGGACCCCTGACCATTAGGCCCAGTCGTGGCCGACTCTGGGGTTGCGGTGCTCATCTCGCTTTACTGGCCGAGGGAGCCGGCGTCCAGCTTCCGGGTCATGTGGACAGCATGACTAATCCGCTTCTGGTGAATGAGAGCAGCGCACGGAAACGCCGTTTCCCTTCCCGCCGGAGCAGTACCTATTTATCTACTTGCACTTTGACATGCTTTCAAACTGCCAGGTGGGCAGGAGCAGGGACTGAGCAACAGGAGCTCACCCTGTCGCAGGGATTCGAACCGCCGACCTTCTGATCAGCAAGTCCTAGGCTCTGTGGTTTAATCCACAGCACCACCCGCGTCCATTTTTCTAAACTACTGTATAGTAAATTATAGATTTCAGATTTCCTTTATTTTTGATCCAGAGACCTCCTTCCAATAACCCATAAACATGTTGTTCCCCACCACCTATAATCACACAAAGAGCAAGGAAGAAATTAGAAGCCAGGACACAGAACTGGTTTTCTGCTATTTTATTGGGACAATATTTCAACCTTGGAACATCTGCCAAAAATTGTACCCCAAAATTAGGCTCGGGGGGAAAGCCTTCTATATTGGTGCCAAACGAAGACTGCTTTCCAGCATTTCCAGTTATTGCACAGGAGGGTGTGAGATCTTTGCGCAGAAAATGTCCCTCCTCAGCTGTAGTCTCCCAAAATGCTTTAGCCTCAATAAGCCCCATAGCTGGGGGGGGGGGGATGATAGAAGTGTGCACAGTATCCATGGTATGCATTTCACCAACTCACTTTTGTTTTGACACCCCACCCAACATCAACATGCAATCCTCAGAGAGAGAAAAATGTTCCTCACCCTTACTTTTAGTTTAGGGATGGGGACTTTGGGCCCCTCTAGAAGTTGTTGGACATCAACTCACATCAGCCCCCATCTAGATGGCCAAAGGCCAGGGGATGATGGGAGCTGTAGTTCAGCAATATCTGGAGAGCCAAAGGAACTAGACAGTTGCAGCCTGTCTAGCAAACCTCTCAAGACTATGTGTGTTTTTAACGGAAATCTAGCCACATCAAAGTCCATGGGGTTAAAGAGCTTCCAAGCCCAATCCATATGACTTTCCTGGTTCTGCAGCCATGGATGGCCTTTGCTGCTAACCCCAGAGTTCTGCCAGCAGGCAACGAAAGAGAGTGAAGAGACTGAGCTTTAAGACTGCAAAGGAAGATCTGAGCTCCCTGGTTCTGCTGCAGGCTCCACTTCTGCCACTTCTGCCATCTCTACATCTGGGCCAGCTCTTTCCCCCCCATTCTTCTTCTTCTTCTGCCGCTTGCCACTCTGGGCATTTTTATTTGGACCTGGAGAAAGGTCAACTGCAATACGGAGAGAGAAAAGGAACTTTAAAAACAGTAGCTCAGTGGTACAGCAACTGCCATGAAAGCAATTTAAAAATGGGATAAAACACGAACCCCAGTTTCTAAAAGCTGTAATTTCTAAAAACAATAAAACTATCCATAAACAGACAATCAATTTTCATACATGACTGTAACACCTATCAAGGGAAGCGTCCTTGAACAAAACATGTCTTCAATGGGTACCCAAAAAACATGACATCAAGCACCCCCCTGATTTCAGCCAATCATTTGTATCCAGAGGGCTGGAACTGCAACACGAAAAGCTAAGTACACCTGTGAGAACAAGGTACTCCTTTGAGCAGTCCCTCATTTGAGCAGCAAAATTGCCTGCTCTCTGCATCAACAAAGGTA